>NW_023659110.1:21874-41874 GCF_015228065.2 Penaeus monodon
TAATAATAATACTAATAAAATAATAATAATAATAATAATAATAATAATAAAAATAAATAGTAATAATAATAATAATAATGAAATATTGATAATATTAATAATCATCAATGTTATCAAAAATCTCTTTATTCTCACTTTTATCCTCATATTATATGATTAATACGGTTTTGGAATATTATCATTATGACCCTAATAATTGCCAAAATCGTCAGAGAAATCGAAAAAACGTCATTGGAGTATACTCTCAAAAGGCTATATTTCGCTAGATTTCCGTTTTTCGACTTTTGGGGGAAATTATTTTCTTTTACCTTTTTTTATTACAAATGGAGGACAATTCCTGTTCTTATCATTTTTTCATTATATCATGATTATCATCAATATTAATCATTATCATCATATTATCTCATTATCATCATTATCAATCCTCATTCTCATCATTATTGCAATTATTATCATCATTATTGCAATTATTATCAGTATTATTGCAATTTTGCAGTTCATAATAATATAATTTTTCAACTATACTAGTAAACAACAACAATAATAATATAGAAAGAACAATAGTAATCAACAATAATAACGAATCTAATAATAATTATTATATCCTTATTTTAATTAATATCGTAAATTGCAGTAATTATTACTGTGGTATAATACATGTTTTTGCAAGCTATACACTAGAAACATTATAATAATGATAATAATAACAATAAAATCTACTAAACGATATTATAACGAATATTAAACATTATATTATACGCCCCGCGACATTATTGTATTATTTTTATATTAAAGTTATAATATATGTTTTGGGAATAATATAATAAAAAAGTAATAATTAATATATAATAATAATAATAATGATAATAATAATAATAAGATAATAATAATAATAATAATAATAATATAATAATAATAATAATAATAATAATATAATAATTATAATAATAAATAATAATAATAGAATAATAGTGAGAATAATAATAATAAATGATAATATTGATAATTCCTAATAATCAGCAAATGTTATCAAAATTCTCTTTATTCTCACTTTTATCCTCTTATTTCATGATAATACGATTTTGGTAAATTATTATCATTATTACCCTAATTAAATGCCAAAATCATCAGAGAAATCGAATAAAACGTCATTTTGGAGTATCTCTAAAACGGCGTTGATTGTGCGCTTTTTTCGACTTTAGGAATTATTTTCTTTTACCTTTTATTATTATAAATGGAGACCAATTCCTGTTATTGTCACATTATTATCATGACTATCATCAATATTATAATTATCATCATCATATCATCATTATCATCAGTTCATCATCATTATCATCATATTGAAATATATCATCATTATTGCAATTATTATACATTATTATGCAATTATTGTGTTATGATATATAATTTGCACTTATTACTAATAACAACAACAATAATTAATTAATAGAAATAACAATAATAATAATAATACTAACAAATAGTTATGATAATTATTTATATTCATTATTTTAATTAATATCGTAAATTACTGTAATTATTACTGTTATAATAATTTATTTTGCAATTATAATACTAGTAAAAAAATGATAATAATGTAACTAATAACAATAATAATATTTAATAACGATATTTAACGGACTATTAACATTATTATTATAATTATCATTATTATTTAGTATTGTTATTATTACAGTTAAATATTTTGTTTTTGGCAATAATACTATAAAAAAAAAGTAATAATAATAATAATAATAATAATAATAATAATAATAATAATAATATAAAATAATAATAATAATAATAATATAATAATACTAATAATAATAATAATAATAATAATAATAAATAATAATAATATAATAAGTAATAATAATTATCATAATAATAGTAATTAATAATTAAAAAATGACAATATTGATATATCCAAAATCATCAAAATGTCTATCAAAAATTCTCTTTATTCTCACTTTTATCTCATTATTGTCATGATTAATACGATTTCGGTAATTATTTCATTATTACCTAATAAATGCCAAAATCATCAGATAATCGAAAAAACGTTATTTTGGAGTAGACTCTTAAAAGGGCTATAGTTCACTAGATTTTGCGTCCTTTTTCGACTTTTTGGGGAATTATTGTCTTTTACCTTTTTTATTATAAATGGAGAGAATTCATTTCATTATAATCATTATTATCATGATTATCATCAATATTATATTATATCATCATATCATCAGTTTCTTATTATGATCATCATTATTCACTTATTTGTCAATTATTATCATTATTATGCCAATTATTATCATTATTATTGCAATTATTGCAGGTTATAATATATAATTTTGCAACTATACTAAGTAACAAACAACATAATATAGAAATAACAATAATAACGATATTTAATATTTATGTATATCATTAATTTTAATTAATATCGTAATTCAGAATTATTACTGTATAATAATTATTTTTGCAATTATACTACTAGTAAAAATGATAAGAATGATAATATAACAATAATAATATTAATAACGATATTATAACCACTATTAACCATTATTATTAGACTTATTTATTATATTATATTGTATTATTACAGTTATAATATATGTTTGGCAATAATACTAATAAAAAAAGGTAATATAATATTAATAATAATAATAATAATAATAATAATAATAATGATAATAATAATAATAATAATAATTAATAACAATAATAATAATAATAATAATAATAATTAATAATAATAATAGGTAATAATGATAATAATAAAAAGATAATATTGGATAATTCATTAATAATCATCCAAATGTTATCAAACTTCTCTTTATTCTCACTTGTTATCCTCATTATTGTCATGATTAATACGATTTTGGTAATTATAATCAGTATTAAACCTAATAATTGCCAAAACATCAGAGAAAATAAAAAAAAAAACGTCATTTTGGAGTATACTCTCAAAAGCATATTTCGACTAGATTTTGTCAACCCCCCATCCCTTGCCCATAATCGCTTTTTCGACTTGTTGGGAAATTATTTTCTTTACCTGTTTTTATTATAAATGAGGACAATTCCTTTATTATCATCCTTATATCATGATTATCATGAATATTATCATTTATCATCATCATTATCATCATTATCATCATTATCATCATCATTATCTCATTATTGTCAATTATTATCTTCATTATGCAATTAGTATCATCTATTATTGCAATAATTGCAGTTATTTAATATATAATTTGCACTTATACTAAAAACAACAACAATATAATAGACAAATAACAACAATAATAACAATAATAAGATATTTATAATAATTATTTATATGATTATTTTAATTAATATCGTAATTACAGTAATTATTACTTGATATAATAATATCTTGCAATTATCTAACAAGTAAAAATGATAATAATGATAATAATAACAATAAAATTACTATTAATAACGATATTTAACGACTATTAACATTATTTATATACTTATTATATTAAGTATTATTGTCTGTATTACAGTTATAATATATGTGTTGGCAATAAATACTAATAAAAAAGTAATAAAATAATAATATAATAAATAAATAATAATGATAATAAAAATAATAATAATCAAAATAATAATAATAATAATAATAATAATAATAATAATAATAATAATAATAATAATATAATAATATAATGGTAAAAATAAATAATAATAATGTCTAATATTGATAATATTAATAATCATCAAATGTTATCAAAATCTCTTTATTCTCATTTTATCCTCCATTATTGTCATGATTTAATACGATTTTGGTAATTATTAGCATGATTACCTAATAATTGCCACAAATCATCAGAGAAATCGAAAAAATGTCATTTTTGAGGATACTCTCAAAAAGGCTATATTCGCTGAGGGGATTTTTCAGCTTTTTCGACATTTTGAATTATTTTCTTTATACCTTTTTTATTATAGATGGAGAACATTCCTGTTATTATCATCATTATTATCATGATATCATCAATATTAATCATTATCACATCATTATCCTCAATTATCATCATTATCATTCATCATATCAGCATTATTGCAATTATATCATCATTATTGCAATTATTTATCATTATTATGATATATTGCGGTATTAATATATAATTTTGCAACTATAATAATAAACAACATCAATAATATAGAAATAACAATAATATAACAATAATAACGATATATTAATAATTATTTATATCATTATTTTAATCAATATCGGATTACAGTAATTATTACTTTATAATAATTATTTTTGCACAATTATACTACTAGTAAAAATGATAATATATGATAATAATAACAATAATAATATTAATAACGATATATACAGGGACATTAAACCATTATCTTTTATACTTATTATTTATTATTATCATTGTTATTATTACAGGTATAATATATTTTTTGCTATAATATAATATAAAAAAGAATTAGAATAATAATAAAATAATAATAATAATAATGATTAATA
This sequence comes from Penaeus monodon, assembly GCF_015228065.2. Classification (NCBI taxonomy): domain Eukaryota; kingdom Metazoa; phylum Arthropoda; class Malacostraca; order Decapoda; family Penaeidae; genus Penaeus; species Penaeus monodon. The sequence continues at coordinate 26,388 of NW_023659110.1, forward strand.
ATAATACTTAATTAATAATAATAATAATAATAATAATAAACAATAATAATAATTATTATTATTATTACTATTATAATTAGTAAAAATAATAATAATAATAATAATAATAATAATAATAATAATAATAATAGTAATATTATAATCAATAAGCATGATAATATTGATTAAATAGTAAATAATCATCAAATGTATCAAAATTCTTCTTGATTCTCACTTTTATCCTCATTATTTCATGATTAATACGATTTTGTAATTTATTATCATTATCACCCTAATAATGCCAAAATCATCAGGAGAAATAAGAAAAAACGGCATTTTGGAGTATACTCTCAAAAGGCGATATTTCGCTAGATTTTGCCGCTATTTCGTACCCTTTGGGAATTATTTTCTTTTATCTTTTTTTAGTTATAATGGAGACAATTCCTGATGATCATCATTATTATCATGATTATCATCAATATTATCATATCATCACATTATCATCTTATTCATCATTAGCATCATCATTATCACCTTATTGCAATTTATCTCATCATTATGGCAATGATTATCAGTATTATTGCAATACTTGCAGTTATAATATATAATTTTGCAATTATACAATAACAAACAACAATAATAATAGAACTAAACAATAATAATAACAAAATAACGATATTATAATAAGTTATTTATATCAATTATTTTAATTAATATCGTAATTACAGTTAATTTATTTATGTATAATAATTATTTTTCCAATTGTACTACTAGTAAAAATGATAATAATGATAATGATAAGAATAATAATATTAATAACGTTATTATAACGACTATTAACATTATTATTATACTTATTATTATTATTATTGTTTTTATTACAGTTATACATATGTTTTGGCAATAAAACTCATAAAAAAGTTAATAATAATAATAATCATATAATAATAATAATAATAACAATAATAATAATAATAATAATTATTATTATTATTATAATAGTAATAGTAATAATAATAATAATAATGATAATATTGATAATATTAATATCTCAAATTTATCAAATTCTCCTTTATTCTCACTTTTATCCTCATTATTGTCATGATTCAAACGATTTTGGTAATTATTATCATTATTACCCTAATAATTGCCAAAATCATCAGAGAAATCGAAAAAACGTCAATTTGGAGTATACTCTGAAAATGCTATAATTCGCTAGATTTTGCCGCTTTTTCGACTTCTGGGAATTATTTTCTTTTACCTTTTTTATTATATATGGAGACAATTCCTGTTATTACCCATCATTATTATAAATGATTACCATCATTTATCATTATCATCATCATTATCATCATTAGCCTCATCATTATCATCATTAATTCAATTATTATCATCCATTATTGCATTTATTATCATTATTATTTGAATTATTGCAGTTATAATATATAATTTTAAACAACTATACTAATTTAACAACAACAATAATAATAGAAATAACAATAATAATAACAATATAACGATATTATATAATTACTTATATCATTATTCTAATTAATATCATTTTTACAGTAATTTTTTACTGTTATAATAATTATTTTTGCAATTATCTATTATTAAAATGATAATAATTTGATAATAATAAAATAATAATATTTAATAACGATTTTTATAACGACTATTAACTCATTATTATACTTATTATTATTTTTTATTGTTATTATTACAGTTATAATATATGTTTTGGCAATAATACTAATAAAAAAAGAAATAATAATAATAATAATAATAATAATAATAATAACAATATAAATAATAATAATAATTATTATTATTATAGTAATAATAAAAATAATAATAATAATAATAATAATAATAATAATAATGATAATGATAATATTGATAACCCTTAATAATCATCAAATGTTATCAAAATTCTCTTTATTCTCACTTTTATCCTCATTATTGTCATGATTAATACGATTTTGGTAATTATTTTCATTATTACCCTAATCATTGCCAAAATCATCAGAGAAATCGACAAAACTTCATTTTGGAGGATACTCTCAAAAGTTTATATTTCGCTAGATTTTGCAGCTTTTTCGACTTTAGGGAATTATTTTCTTTTACCTTTTTATTATATTTGGAGACAAATCCTTTTAATTATAATCAATTATTATCATGATTATCATGAATATTATCATTATCATTATCATCATTATCCACATCATTATCATCATTATTGCAATTATTATCTTCATTATTGCAATTATTTTAATTATTATTGTAATTATTGCAGTTATAATATATAATTTTGCAACTATACTAATAACAACAATAACAGTAATAGAAATAACAATAATAATAACGATATTATAATAATTATCTATATCATTATTTTAATCAATATCGTTATTACAGTTATTATTATTGTTATTATTACAGTTATAATATATTTTTTGGCAATAATACTAACAAGAAAAGTAATAATAATAATGATAATAATAATTATAATAATATTACTAATAATAATCATGATAATAATAATAATAATAAAATAATATAAGAATAGTGATATAATATAATAATAATAACAATAATATAATAATAATAATAATCATATTGATAATATTAATAATACATCACAATGTTATCAAAATTCTCTTTATTCTCACTTTATCCTCATTATTGTCATGCTTCATACGATTTTGGTAATTATTATCATTATTATAAATAAAATTTTGCCAAAATCATCATAGAAATCGAAAAAACAGTCATTTTTGAGTATACTCTCATATGTTTATATTTCGCTGGATTTTGCTGCTTTTTCTACTTTTGGAATTATTTCTTTTTACCTTTTTTAAGATATATTGAGGCAATTCCTTTTATTTTTCATCATTATTATCATGATTTTTCATCAATATTATCATTATCATCATCTTTATCCTCATTATCCTCATCATTTATCATCATTATTGCAATTATTATCATTATTATTGCAATTATTTGCAGTTATAATATATAATTTTTACAACATACTAATAACAACAACAATAATGATAGAAATAACATAACAATAACAATAATAACGATATTATAATAATTTTTATATCATTATTTAATTAATATCGTCATTACCAGTATTTTTTACTGTTATAAAAATTATTTTTGCTATTATACTATTAGGAAAAATGAAAATAATGATAATAATAACAATAATAATATTAATATCGTATTATAACGACTATTAACATTATTATTATACACATTATTATTATTTCATTATTATTATTTTACAGTTATAATATTTTTTTTGGAAATAAACTATTAAAAAGTAAAAATAAAAATAATAATAAATAATATAAATAATAACAATTTTAAATAAAAATTAATAATAATAATAATTATTATGTGATAATAATAATAAAAAATAATAATAATAATAAAAATTTGATAATCACCAAAGTTTATCAAATTCTTTTTATTCTCACTTTTATCCTCATTATTGGTCATGATTAATACGATTTTGGAAATTATTATCATTATTACCCTAATAATTGCAAAAATCATCAGAGAAATCGAAAAAAAACGTCCTTTGGAGTATTTCTCAAAGGCTATATTTCGCTAGTTTTTTGCCGCTTTTTCGACTTTTTGGGAATTATTTTTTTTTAACCTTTTTTTTTTAAAAAATTATATATGGAGACAATTCGTGTTATTATCATCATTATTATCATGATTATCAAAATATTATCATTATCATCATCATTATCCTCATCATTATCATCATTATTGCAATTATTATCTTATTATTGCAATTATTGCAGTTATAATATATAATTTTGCACTATACTAAAAAAACAACAAAAATAATAGAAATAACAATAATAATACAATAAAAACGATATTATAATATTTTTTTATATCATTATTTTAATTAATATCGTTATTACAGTAATTATTACTGTTTATAATAATTATTTTTGCAATTATACTTTTAAAGTAAAATTGATAATAATGATAATAATAAAAATAATAATATTAAAACGATATTAAATAACGACTTTTAAACAACATTATTTTTACTTGTTTATTATTATTTTTGGGTTATTATTACAGTTATAATATATGTTTTGAATAATACTAATAAAAAATAAAAGGGATAATAAAATAATAATAATAATAATAATAGTATAAGAACAGTAATAATAATAATTATTGTTATTATTATATCATAATAGAAATAATAATTTAATAATAATAATAATAATAACAATGATAATATTGATAATATTAATAATCATCAATGTAATAAAAATTATACTCTCAAAAGGCTATATTTCGCTAGATTTTTTGCCGCTTTTTCGACTTTTGGAAATAATTTTCTTTTACCTTTTTTTTTTTATTATATATGGAGACAATTCCTGTTATCATCATCATTATTTCATGATTATCATCAAAATTATCTTTATCATCATCATTATCATCTTTTATCCTCATTATTGCAATTATTATCATCATTATTGCAATTTTATCATTATTATTGCAATATTGCAGTTACAATATATAATTTTTTGCAACTATACTAATAACAACAATAAAAATAATAGAAAGAACAAAAATAATAACAATAATAACGATATTATAAAAATTATTTATATCATTTTTTTAATTAATATCGTTATTACAGTAATTATTACTGTTATAATGTTTTATTTTTGCAATTATACTACTAGAAAAATGATAAATGATAATGATAACATAATAATTTTAATAACGTTTTTATAACGACTTTTAAACCATTATTATTATACTTATTATTATTATTATTGATTTATTACAGTTAAAATATATGCTTTGGCAATAATACTAATAAAAAAAGAAATAATAATATAATAACAATATAATAAAAATAAATAATATAATAAACTAATAATAATATTATTATTATCATTATAATAGTAATAATAATAATAATAATAATAATAATAATAATATTGATATTGATTATAATAATATTGATATTGATAATATTAATAAACATCAAATGTTTATCAAAATCTCTTTATTCTCACTCTTATCCTCATTATTTTCATGATTAATACTATTTTCGTAATTATTATCATTATTACCCTAATATTGCCAAATCATCAGAGAAATCGAAAACGTCATTTTGGAGTATCCCTTTTGAAAAGTCTATATTTCGCTAGATTTTGGGCCACTTTTTTCGATTTCGGGAAATATTTTTTTTACCTTTTTTATTAGATATGGGAAAATTCCTGTTATTATCACCATTATTATCAAGAATTTCATCAATATTATCATTATCATCATCATTACATCATTATTGCAATTATTACATCATTATTGCAATTATTATCATTATTATTGCAATTATTGCAGTTATAGTATTTAAATTTTCCAACTATACTAATAAAAACATAATAATAGAAATAACAATATATAACAATAATAACGATATTATAAAAATAATTTATATCATTATATTAATTAATATCGTTATTAAGTAATTATTACTGTTTATAATAATTATTTTTTGCAGTTATACTACTAGTAAATTGATAATAATGTAGAATATATATTAATAACGATATCATAACGACTATTAACATTATTATTATACTTATTATTATTATTATTATTATTATTATTATTATTATTATTATATTATTACAGTTATAATATATATTTTGGCAATAATACTATAACAAAATAATAATAATGATGATTATAAATATATAATAATAACAACAATATAATAATAATAATAATTATTATTATTATAATAGTAATAATAATGATAATATAATAATTAATAATATAATAATAATGATAATTTTAATAATTATCAATGTTATGAAAAATTCTCTTTATTCTCACTTTTATCCTCATTATTGTCATGATTATACGATTTTGTATTATTATCATTATTACCCTTATAATTGCCAAAATCATCAGAGAAATCGAAAAAAACTTCATGTTGGAGTAATATCTGAAAGGCTATATTTCGCTAGATTTACCGCTTTTTCGACTTTGGGAATTATTTTTTTACCTTTTTATTATTATTGGACAATTCCTTGTTATTATCATCATTGTTATCATGATATATCAAATATTATCATTATCATCATTATCCTCATCATTATCATCATTATTGCAATTATTATCATCATTATTGCAATTATTATCATTATTATTGCAATTATTGTAGTTATAATATATAATTTTGCAATTATACTAATAACAACAATAATAACAGAAATAACAATAATAATAATAATAATAACGATATTATAATAATTATTTATATCATTATTTTAATTAATATCGTAATTACAGTAATTATTACTGTTATAATAATTATTTTTGCAATTATACTACTAGTAAAAATAATAATAATAATAATAATAAAATAATAATAATAATAATTATAATAATAATAATAATAATAATAATAATAATAATAATAATGATAACAATAATAATAATAACAATGATAATAATAATAATTATTATTATTATAATAGTAATAATAATAATACTAATACTAATAATAATAATAATAATAATAATAATGATAATATTGATAATATTAATAATTATCAAATGTTATCAAAATTCTCTTTATTCTCACTTTCATCCTCATTATTGTCATGATTAATATGATTTTGGTAATTATTTTTGGTAATTATTACCCTAATAATTGCCAAAATGATCAGAGAAATCGAAAAAAACTTCATTTTGGAGTATACTCTCATAAGGCTATATTTCGCTAGATTTTGCCGCTTTTTCGACTTTTGGATATTATTTTCTTTTACCTTTTTTAATATATATGGAGACAATTCCTGTTATTATCATCATTATTATCATGATTATCATCAATATTATCATTATCATCATCATTATCATAATTATCCTCATCATTATCATCATTACTGCAATTATTATCATCATTATTGCAATTATTATCATTATTATTGGAATTATGGCAGTTATAGTATATAATTTTGCAACTATACTAATAACAACAACAATAATAATAGAAATAACAATAATAATAACAATAATAACGATTTTATATAATTATTTTTTTATTTTTTAAATTAATATCGTAATTACAGAAAATTATTACTTATATAATTATTTTTGAAATTATACTATTTAAAAATGACAATAAGATAAAAATAAAAATTTAAAAATTTAAAACGTTTTATAACGACTTTTAAACATTATTATTATATTTATTATTATTATTATTATTGTTTTTTATTACATTATAATATATTTTTTGGAAATAATCAAAAAAAAAAGTAATAAAAATTTAAATAATAAAAATAATAATAATAATGCTACCCCGTGGGTTTTTGCTCTGTGCGAACATGTGTTAACATGACGGGACCGGGGGCAAACTGCGCGGGGGCTGTTAGGGGAGGGGGGGGAAAAAGCAAGAAGGGATTTGGGTGCTGCCCCGTGAAGCCTCGTGTTGCCTTTTGCCCTATAAACTTTGTGTTCCCCTTTTAAGCTTAACGTGCGGGACATGCGTTTTTTTCCCCTGTATTGTCCTAAAAAAAGTTACGGGAAAATAATTTGTGAAAGGAAAGCGTCATTTTTGTGTTTATTTCGTTTTCCTCCCCACTTGGCTTTTCCCTCCTGGTGTCTGGACGCTGCTGTGGTGCTCGGTGCCTCTTGGAGCTGTTTCAGTGTTCCGGGACCCGTGATAGCACGCCGTGCTAGGCCTTCTTGTGTTGGGGGCAGAGAGACGAGGCGGCCGGCGTACAAATGGTGTCAGGGTGGATTGTGATATTTTGTCAGTGAGACGGCGCCCGATTTTATCTGTCGTCCAAAGAATTGCAGCAGCCATGAGGGAGAGGAAGGCTTGACTGAGCAGGCGACGAGTGAGGGACGCCGAGACAGGGGATGATTCCTGATCACTGCCAATGCTGGCCGATATGAGGGAGGAATGGCAGCAAAGGGCAAATGGCTAGAAGAGCAGCACAGAGGGCATGCGAAGCATGCGCACCAATCTCGTCGAGATGCGGCAAGGAAGGCAGAGGAACTGTTTCTGCCGACTGGTTGAGGTGTACAGAGCAATCTTGCAATTTGTGAAGATGAAACTCAGCAGTACACCGACATGCCTGCAACAGTCAGTGAGCAGTGAACTGATGGAGGAGGTGCGACTCTGAGGCGCGAGGTTTTTTCAGTGGGGCTGAGGGAGGAAGTTGAAGGCGGAAAAGTGCTTCATGGGAGTAGGAACGTTGCAGCAGAGAAGGCAGACGAGGTTCTGGCAACAGATGCCAGAGTGTCAGATTTACTGGGGTCTGCCTGAGTTCGTGGCCGGAACCCCCGGCCTCGCAGCGTCGTGTCAGAGCCATGGTTGCTGCAGAATGCGGGGACCCATCGAACCGGCTCCCTTGGGTATAGGTGGCGCAAAAAACCCGGGACCCGTCAACGCCGCCTCGTTGCCTCCCTCACCCCGTGTCTCCCCCCCAGGTGTGTTAGTTCATGGCACGCGTTTCTCCACCCTGCAGCCCCTCGCCTCCAGAAATTCTGTGAAGCACTAAGCAATCTGAGTCACTACCGGGATTTGTGCCTGGGAGGCTCTGTCGCCCCATATGAAATGCTGCATCTGCCCCATGGCTGGAGCAGGGAGGGGGAAAAGGGGGGTGAGGAAGAGAAGGCCCTGCAGCTTGGTAACAGCACTAGGGCCCCGCGGTGAAGTGTGGCGCTCTGCGCATCCACATGCCTCTTACACCAGCAGTGGCGGAGGCTTTGAACGCCGTTCGGGACCACCACCAGCCGAGTAATCGGCCGCTGCTTGAAGAAGCGACTCGTGGTCGTGGCAGACACTGTCCAGCTGGCACAGATAATGGAGGCGCTGTTAAGGAGGTCCGTACCCTGCTGCTGTGTAAGAGTATGATCTGGTCCGCCCGCTCATGCCTTTGTTGCGCTTTGCAGGACCAGCGCTTCAATCTACGAAAGCAGGCACACCCATGAGGACCTCAGGTGGCGCTGCGATGGCTTGAGTTCGAGGCCTTCCTGAAGGCAACATGTCCTAAGGCCAACTGCCTCAGCCCCGCCGTGACCCTCCGGGGCCAAAAGGCTAAGTGGAGAAGATAGCATTTGAGTAAGGTGATCCCCTAGCACTTTCCAAGGCTTGTGTTGGAGCTGTCGGAAGAGTAGGGCACAGACGTAGTCAGTGTCAGAGGGAGCGGAGACTCGTCCTCTCAAGCGGACGGCTTCTGATGCCTTCCACAGTGCTGCAATGACTGTGGTAGGTATGGTCACCCATCCGGTGCATGTCCTAAGGCTAAGGAAGGTGTACAGGCGGAAAACTCATGGAGAAGGGGCTGAAACCCAGCCGTTCCCTCGTTTCCCGGGCCCCGTGACTTGGTAACTGCACGACCAGCACGATGCAGGTGGAGGGGCTCATAGATGGACACTGGGGCTGGAAGACCCTAGTGCGGCTGATTATGTTGGCCCTATGCAAACTTCCACTGACGCAATCCACAGAGACTGTAGTGGTGTCCCTGGGCATTGTGTGCAGCTCAAGGGGCCAGTGGAGCTCGTATTGGCGTGGGCAGCACGGTCAGGCGGCTTGCCGGTGTAATGTGTCCGATCTGGACGACACTGCTTGCTGGGCCTTGCTCCTGCCCCGAGAAAGGCGTGTGTCGACCTTGTACTAAGCTGGTGAGGGTGCCAGTGAAGATGTGCCCTTTGCTGTGCCGAGATTGGCTTCGCGGAGTAGTTACTGCTGAGCGACTGCACTTGCCCCCAGTGACAGAGTCTAGAATCCGGTGTTCGACTATCAAGAGTGATTCATGGGAATAGAGGGCTCGTTGAACCCATTTAAAACTACAGCTGGCTGATGTCGTAGCGGTGGGCGAGCCGTGTTGGACAAGAGGAGGGTTGTTAAGTGTTGGTAGCTAACTGTTCGTAAGGCCCAGAGTGCCAGCGGGTGCAAAGCTGGCACTTGTGATGAAGTTGGAGGCGTCAGAGAGTCGTCGGGAGCCAGGAGTTGTGTGGTGTGGGCCGTTTGCCTGACTTCCTCGAGACTTGGCGCACCGGAGCGCCGCTAACCTGATGGAAGCACAGACAGAGAAGATGCGTCCACAACCACACCGGTCTCAGTATGCAGATGTGTTTAGCAAGGGGACTTGGACCCTGGCCGCACCGGATTGGTGAAGCACCACATTAACACCGGAGTAGTTGCCAATCAAGAGCCCCCCCGACGTATGCACACAACCAAACGAGAAGAGATGCCGTGCACTGTCAATGAGCTGGCGGCAACAGGGGGGATTGACCGTCAGATACACCGTCCATGTCATCGCGGTAGTCCCGGGTGAAGAAAAGGACGCACACAACGCTTCTGTGTGGGACGACCCGTCGCTGATGCTGACTATCAAGGACTCCTACCATTGCCGAAGATTTGATGACGACACTCGATGCTTGGTGGGGCCTAGGTGGTTCTCCACACACGAACCTGAAGTCGGGTTATCACCAGGTGGAGATGGCGGAAGAGGACAAGCCAAGCTGCCTTTTTCCTTCTGGCAGGCCTGTGGCAATTCAACGTCATGCCCTTAGGTCTCTGCAATGGCCCCTGGTTGTGTTTTCGAGCGTCTGATGCGAGGCGTATTGGATGGCCTGCAGTGGCAGAACGTGCACTTGTCTACATTGATGACGTCATCGTCTTCGGAGCACCTTCGCAAGGAGCTGGAAAGGGCTGAGGAAGTACTACCAGCGGTTGAGGAAGGCCAACTCAACTCAGCCCCAAGAAATGCTCGATGTTCCATGCATGAGGTGCCATTTCTGGCGAATGTAGTCAGTCAAGGTCGGTGTGCGCACCGGACTCCACAGAAGGTGGCAGTGTGGAAGAAGTTGGCCCAGTTTCCCAGCAAGTGTGGCCGGAAGTCAGGCCTACCTGGGTCTGTGCACATCTACCGCCGCTTTGTACAGACTTTGCCAGTGTATGCGGCTCCTCTCCACCGACTTACACAAAAGGGGATTGCTCCAGTGGGACCAGCGTGGTCAGTCCTGCAGTTGACAACCTGAAGAAGGCACTGGTGGAAGCCCGTCTTTGCCCTATCCGTACCCCGAAAAAAAAAAAAAAAAAAAAAACAAAAAGCTCCCTACCTTTTGGCACTGAACGCTAGTGCGGAAGGCACAGGCAGTTTTGTCACAGATAAAGGGCGGGAAGGACTATGTCGTGGCCTACTACAGTGCCAATTCGCATCCTGAACGCAACTATTGTGTGCAAGGAAAGGTTTGCTGCGGTGGTGAAGAGTCTCGAGCACTTTCACCCTACCTCTACGGTGCCGAGTTCACCATCCCCGGACTGACAATGCTGCCCTACAGTGGTTGAAGTCGCTAGAAGGTAGGCAGAGTTGGTCAGTTTGCGAAGGTTGTTAGGGCGCCTGAACAGTAAACTACCACGATCATCCACTGCCCGGTCGGTCCATTGCAACCTGACAGCTGAGTCGACGCCTTGTGAGGCTAGTTTCTCACAACTGTGTCAGAAGGACCTCTGATCCTGTGTGCCTCCGTCGGCAGGGGCTGGAATGTCCCCACTAAGGGGATGATTATTGGCGTAAGGCACAACGTGAGGACTCTGACCTGCTCCCATTGTCCATTGGCTTGAGGCTCTCCATGGACCGCCCAGTTTGGAGGCCGTGGCTGCGGAGAGCCCCCACCACAAGTTTCTGTTGGACCAGGTGGGGAAAACATTAGGAGTGGATCAAAGCGGTTTGTTAGTGAATGCGCTGGTGCAGTTGAGTGAAGTGTACATGAACACGTGGGTAGTTGTAGTACCCAGAGCCATTGCGTGGCTAGTTGCTGAGGGTTACATGCCAGTGTTACCATGACAGTGGCGCACTTGGGCGAAAAAGACCCTGAGCCTCTCCGTCACGCTTCTACTGGTGGGGCATGAGAAGTGACTTGGTCTGAGTGGTGTAGAGCATTGATGTGTGCAGTGGCAAAGAAGGGCCTCGCTAGAAAGAACCGTGCCCCGTTACAGGTGTACTGTGTGGGAGCACCCATGGAACGGGTGGCAATAGACATTGCTGGTCCGCCGCCTCTCACGCCACAAGGAAACCGATACATCTGTGTTGTAATGGACTATTTCTCAAAGTGGCCTGAGGCATATGCACTACCCAACCACGAGGCCGAGACCGTGGCTGGCGTGTTAGTGAATGAATTCATTACCCGTTTTGGTGTGCCTTCTGAACTGCACCAAGGCCGTGAGTTTGAGTCACGAGTGTTCCGTGAGTGTTGCGAGCTGTTAGGGGTGCGCAAGACACGGACGACACCCCTCCATCCACAGTCCGATGGTATGGTGGAGCGGTTTAACCGTACCCTTGCTCAACAGTTGGCCAAATATTGCAGGGAAAGTCAGGAAGACTGGGACGTCAAGCTGCCCGCCATGCTCATGGCCTACCGGTCTGCTGTGCATGAGGTAACAGGCTTCACACCTGCCCGATTCATGTTTGGCCGTGAGCTCAGGCTACCAGTGGATTTGGCCACAGGGCGGCCACCCGACGTGAACTTGCCAACTGTCACATCCAGCTATGCAGTGGCACTGCAGGAGAACCTGGCGGAAGTGCACCGACGAGTGCGTGGCAAGCTCAAGGTAGCCGGCCATGCCATGAAGGAGACCTATGACCGGCGCATGAGGGAAGTGAGGTACAACATAGGTGACAGAGTGTGTGTCGCGTCGGAAGCGAGGGCTCTCGCCGAAGCTATACTAATAACAACAACAATAATAATAGAAATAACAATAATAATAACAATAATAAAGATATTATAATAATTATTTATATCATTATTTTAATGAACATCGTTATTACAGTAATAATTACTGTTATAATAATTATTTTTGCAATTATACTACTAGTAAAAATGATAATAATGATAATAATAACAATAATAATATTAATAACGATATTATAACGACTATTAACATTATTATTATACTTATTATTATTATTATTATTGTTATTATTACAGTTATAATATATGTTTTGGCAATAATACTAATAAAAAAAGTAATAATAATAATAATAATAATAATGATAATAATAATAATAATAATAATATTAATAATCATCAAATGTTATCAAAATTCTCTTTATTCTCACTTTTATCCTCATTATTGTCATGATTAATACGATTTTGGTAATTATTATCATTATCACCCTAATAATTGCCAAAATCATCAGAGAAATCGAAAAAACGTCTTTTTGGAGTATACTCTCATAAGGCTATATTTCGCTAGATTTTGCCGCTTTTTCGACTTCTGGGAATTATTTTCTTTTACTTTTTTTATTATATATGGAGACAATTCCTGTTATTATCATCGTTATTATCATGATTATCATCAATATTATCATTATCATCATCATTATCCTAATTATCCTCATCATTATCATCATTATTGCAATTATTATTGTTATGCCGACCGCCTCGTCTCTCTCTGCCACCAACACAAGGCAGGCTACACAGACGGCGTGTTATATACAGGGTCGTGAACACTGAACAGCTCCAAGAGGCACCGAACACCACAGCGTCCCAGATCACCAGGAGAGGAAACGCCAAGTGGCGAGGCAGGGCACGAAGTAAACACAAAGTTACAGTCTTTCCTTTATTTACACAAGTTATTTACCTGTACACTTTTCTCTAGGCACAATACAGGGGGGAAACCAGCCTGTCACACAGCACAATACAGCTTATAACAGGGCAACACAATGTTTATCAGGTCACAAGGCACACACGAGGTCTTCACAGGAGCAGCACCCCACTCCGTCTCTCGGCTTGTTCCTCCGCTCCTCCGCTCACAGCCAGCTGCGTCATGTTTGCCCAGGTCCCTTCATGTTAACACATGTTTCGCACAGAGACAAAGACCCACTGGCGTAGCACTATCCCCCCTATCAAGCAGACGACCCGTCTGCTCTGACATATCTAAACCTGAAACAAACTACATAGAAAATTAAATAAAATCAGTTCTCAGAAACACAAAAATCTTTCATCCAGCGCGGCTTTCTTCGCTCTCGCTGGGGTCTCTCTGGAGGAAGTGTGGGCAGCGGTAGATTGGCAGTGGCACCCAGAGGGGTATCTCCTGTCCCAAGACCTGGCTCATGGTCACCATTGACGTCTGCTGCATCGCCCTCACCGTTCAAATGCTCGTCCTCATCTCGGTCAGCGTCTGCCATGTCCTCATCGCCGTTACTGGGGCTAACTTCATCTTCTTTTTCACCATGGCCCCAGGAGTAGCTTCCTGGCCCATGGTAACGCCACAGCCGGTCCACTTGGACAGCAGACGGTCGTTTTCGCCCTCTGTGAATTCGATAGGTGACATCAGAGAGGGCCGCTACCACCGTGTATGGCCCCTCCCAGGGGCTCTGTAGCTTCGGCGAGAGCCCTCGCTTCCGATGCGGGTTATGCAGCCACACTCTGTCACCTATGTTGTACCTCACTTCCCTCATGTGCCGGTCATAGGTCTCCTTCATGGCATGGCCGGCTACCTTGAGCTTGCCACGCACTCGTCGGTGCACCTCCACCAGGTTCTCCTGCAGTGCCACTGCATAGCTGGATGTGACAGTTGGCAAGTTCACGTCGGGTGGCCGCCCTGTGGCCAAATCCACTGGTAGCCTGAGCTCACGGCCAAACATGAGTCGGGCAGGTGTGAAGCCCAAGACCTGGCTCATGGTCACCATTGACGTCTGCTGCATCGCCCTCACCGTTCAAATGCTCGTCCTCATCTCGGTCAGCGTCTGCCATGTCCTCATCGCCGTTACTGGGGCTAACTTCATCTTCTTTTTCACCATGGCCCCAGGAGTAGCTTCCTGGCCCATTGCAATGGACACGACCCGGGCAGTGGACGATGTGGTAGTTGTACTGTTCAAGGCGCCCTAACCACCTTGCCAGCTGACCCTCTGCTACCTTCAGCGACTTCAACCACTGTAGGGCAGCATGGTCAGTCCGGATGGTGAACTCGGCACCGTAGGGGTATGGGTGAAAGTGCTCGAGACTCTTCACCACCGCCAGCAACTCTTTCCTTGTCACACAATAGTTGCGTTCAGGCCTGCTGAACTTGGCACTGTAGTAGGCCACGACATAGTCCTTCCCGTCCTTTATCTGTGACAAAACTGCCCCGATGCCTTCCGCACTAGCGTCAGTGTCCAACAGGTAAGGGAGCTTCGGGTCCGGATAGGGCAAGACCGGTGCTTCCACCAGTGCCTTCTTCAGGTTGTCAAATGCAGACTGACACGCCTCGTCCCACTGGAAGCACTCCCCTTTTCGTGTAAGTCGGTGGAGAGGAGCCGCTACACTGGCAAAGTCCTGTACAAAGCGGCGGTAGTATGTGCACAGACCCAGGTAGCTCCTGACTTCCGCCACATTGCTGGGAACTGGCCACTTCTCCACCACTGCCACCTTCTGTGGGTCGGTGCGCACACCGACTTGACTGACTACATGCCCCAGAAATGGCACCTCATGCTGGAAC
>NW_023659110.1:56874-71874 GCF_015228065.2 Penaeus monodon
CCAACAACCCATTTGAATCACTGCTGAAGTCATTTCCTTCACTTCCTCAGCCATACACTGCAACCCTTCCTATAAATATTTCGTTACTCATCCCATCGAAACAGCTGATCGACCTATACATGCTAAGTCTCGTTGATTACTTACAGAACATTATTGCTTAGTAAAAGAGGAGTTCGAGTTCTACTATGTCTGGGAATTATCTGTGCAAGCTCCAGCAACTGGTCATATGAACTGGATATCGTTTCTAAGAAGGGGGAACTACGACCCTGAGGTGACTACAGAGCTCTCAATGCTCAGACACTGATGGATCGTTACCCAATTCCCAACATTCAAGAATTTACTTCGCAACTCTCAGGATGTTCCATCGTCTCCAAAACTGATTTGTTAAAGCATTCCACAAAATACCAGTCCACCCTTCAGATATCCCGAAAAAAAACAATTATCACCCTATTGGCTTGTATGAATATGTCTGGATGCCCTTTGAATGCTGCACGTATATTCCAGCGTTTCGCTGATAAAGTTTTACATGGACTACCTTATTTTGATAATCTACTCTTTGACAACCAAGATGCTACTGAACATCAGGATCATCTAATGCAAGTCTTCAAATACCTGAATGATTACGGTATCCAAATTAATGTAGACAAGAGTTTGTACGGAGTTTCGTTTGTTGATTTCTCGGCCACACAGTTTCTGTAGCAGGGTATCACTCCACTTCATGCTAAATGTGAAGCCATTCAACAGTTTCCTAAACCAACTACACAGCGCCAGCTCAGGGAATTCCTGGGGATGATTAACTACTACAACAGATTCATTTTGAAGTGTTCCCTACTTCACCAACCTTTATATTCCATAATCAGATCATGCAAGATCAGTCAGTTGCTCTTGTCTGGACTCCTGAAGCTGATATTGCCTACGATGCTGCTAAGCAATCTCTCAGTGCAGTAACTACCCTTAGCTTTCCCAGTCAAGATGCCCTAACGTCCATCACTACTGATGCCTCCAACACTGGCACTGGAGCTGTTCTGCTAAAATATGTGAATGGCAAATTATTAAACAGATGGAAACAGTGACCTCACCTTACTCACCCTGCATTTCCTGCAGCTGCTGTCCCACTCCACCTCCGGTGGAGGCTCACTACTTGTACCTGAGGATGACCCAGTCTCCGTTCACTCCCAGCAGTTGTCTCGACCAGGTCACCGCCAGCTTCCAGCCCCCCAGGGCTGGCCGCTCAAGACCTCTAAGGTCTTGATAAAGGGGGGAGGGAGATGTGTGATATACAACTTGAAACAACATTGTTGTATGCCTGGCAAGTGTGTGGATGCTGCTGGGAGGACAGTTGGAGGCAGGCTGAACAACACCTGGGACATTTCTCTGTATTATTATTATGCTGCCCCTGTATTACTCCTCAAAAAATAATAAACTGTTACTATCCCAGCTGTGCTTCTCTTCCTCACTAAGTTTGGAAGGGCACACAGTGAGGGCACAAACCTACACAGCGTAAGAACTACAACAAATTTAACGCACTCGTGAATTCATCTTTATTACGAATATCATATAATTTCCCATCTTGACCTAATCTTGCTTTCTTTCACTTCCGGTCGTGAAAGTGAGATGGCTTGAGAGACAGCTCGCTATTCCCGTTTATTGGTTGTTTGTAATTATTTGCACCATAGGAATATGCAAAGCTTTGTTACATTGCTCAATGGTGACACTTTCTATCGGTTCCAGAGTTATGATAGTTATTCGTTTGATCTGTAACCTTCGAGTTGGTGTGACCCCCAGTTATTTCTGTTTAATATGGCAGGTCATTAAACGTGTGGAAACCTCACCTCCCTCCCCCCACATTTCCTGCAGCTACTGTCCCATGCCATGTTTCCGATGGATGTTCACTGTTTGTGCCTGAGGATGACCCAGTCTCAGTTCACTCCCAGCAGTCATTGTGACCATCAGGTCACCACCAGCCTCTGCCCCCAGGGTTGGCTGGCCGGACACACAACACCACACTCAGCACTTACCCTAAGACAACGTCTCATGTTTCCTTTCACTGTGTAGTGCTTTTCCTTAATAAAAGGTCAAACCATTTATGGATGGAAACTTTTATCCTTTTTCTAAACTAAATAAAGCTGACCAGAACTATAGCACATTTGACTTGCCATCTTCAAGCAACTCCAAGACATCTTCCATCCTAGTGTACATGTGTCACAGCATCTTCTAACCTCGAGATTTATCTGGATTGGTATCAACAAAAGTGTAAGAAACTGGACACATTCTTGCATTAAATGTCAAACTTCCAAGGTAACTTGCCATACAGTTTCTCCTCTTATGCCCTTCAAACTGGTTTCCTCTAGATTAATTTTGGACCCCTGCCCTACTCCAGTGGATACAGGTACATCCTCATGTGCATCGATAGATTTACTAGATGGCCGGAAGCATTTCCTCTTGCTGATATTCATTCTGATGCTATAGCACGAGCCTTTATAGCTGGTTGGGTATCAAGATTTGGAGTACCAACCAATTTAACATCAGACAGGGGAAGTCAGTTTGAGTCACAACTTTGGAGCAGAATTTGCAGTTACGATTTTATCATCAGCTGAAATCATCACTCATGGCCCATCAACATGAAGACTGGAAAACTTCTCTCCCTCTTGTATTTTTAGGCATATAGGGCACACTCAGATATGACCCTGGCTTGTATATGGAATACCTATTTCGCTACCAAGTGAATTACTCTCCAGTTCCACTAGCTCCATGACCAACCCTACTCAGGATTATGCGGCCAAGCTCACGGATGTGATGTCCAAGCTTCGGCCTGTTCAGCCACGGCAGCTGTCTTCATGTAAGTGTTTCATAAGTTAGGATCTCCATGACTGTTCGTCCGAGTAGATTCTACTACAGTTATCATATGAAGTTGTTTGGCACAAAAGGAAGACTGTTACCATCAACTGACACAATCACCATCAATCATGTTAAACCTGCTTACTTACCTGACTGCCTCCCAAACCATGTCTAGCCTCTGCATGTTCAACCAAAGAAATCTGCATCGTTCCTCCTTCTCTAGGAGGGGGATAATATAGTAATATCGTAGCCGTCCCTGAAATGTAGTTATATCATAGTCTCCCCTAAAAATCGCCCTGTCTTTATGTTTAACTGACAAGTGTTTGTATATTTGTATAGTTATGTTGTAAAAAATACTTCCAAGTCCTCAGTCCACTGTATAATACAATATACAATATCCTATATACAATATACTCTCTATTTTGTTTTATGCTTATGATAAACCTGAACATACTAATCACGGCTGTATATACAATTTGGGACTCTGAATTTAGAGACATCATCCTGGGCCTTAAGAGACTTTAGCCACTTTTCTATGATTACAAACGCACAACAACAGTGATAAATAAACAAGACATGAAGTTTACACCGCTTTTTCGACATTACAAACTGTACTGCCCCAGTATAATCTATATGTTGCGGTCACAATATCACACTGTCTGTTTGTTGTTTTATGTAAAGCATAGATAAATGAATCTGCGTAAACCAGTCATAGTATTTTATGCTATAGTTTTTCAGGGCCTTGAGAATTAATCATCTCAGACAAGTCCTCTTTGAAGGAAGTAATGATATGTAAAATCCTAGCAAGAGATACCCCAAGATCTATTTCCACACTTTGCTTGTCCATGCTGACTTTGCTAGGTTATCAACACGATCATGCCTAGAGATTCCAACATGCAATGAAATCCACGCAAAACGTATATCCTGGCCTCTTTCTTTCATACGATGCACATTTATCCTGATGTCATTTGCTAAATTTCCTGCACCTTTGTCTGGAGTGCGGAGATTTGGAGAGCACTCTGTGAATTGCAGAAAATTACCCCTGACGCCTGAGTTTCAAGTTGTTCATTTATAATTGCTAGTGCACAATGCTTAAATATAATGGGGAAAAGTCGTATAATATAAATTTTCCAAGATGAAACAGAACATGCATGTAGAATTTGTTATAAGTATATTCAGCTGAGCTATGTGTTTTCATGTTACTTATACCCATGCATTTGAGTATGAATAAGTGTTGTTATTCAAAGTTGGCTCCACTATTCTATGTTTTACTTGTCTTTGGAACTCTGTATAATGGAGGGTTCTCTAATTGACACTAAATGTGGTATGTATAATATTCTTTCTTAAACAGAAGGTAAATTAAGTTTTGTTATCACATTCACAATTCTTGTTGTTCTGGGGGTACCAAGACTGATCCTCTTGGCCTTTGTAAAATTTCCAAACTAGTCTGATTCCTTGAACAATACTAGATGCAATGCATGATAATATATGACTGACCATATGTGTGGCAAATAAAAAATAAAATACAATATTGACAATGATACCATAATCTTTGCCAGCAAGTGTCCTAACTGGCTTCAGCCACTCCACAGCTTTTTCTTTAGGTTTTTGATAAAGTCTGCATCATTGACAATCACCCTGAGGTATTTGTATGGGTGGCAAAGATCTAGCTCACCGTCATTCAATGAAACTTTAGGAGAGGGATTGTCATTGGGCTAAGTGCCTTGTTTTCTTCAGTCGAGATTATCAAACCCCACCCAAGAATCTGTTGCATTCTCTCTTCGGATGAGGGTTTGATGCAAATAACTTTGACATAGCAAATAATGGAGTCATTGCCCTTAAGTGGTATATCGCTTAGTACTCTATTCATTAGGATGTTAAATAGCATGGGACTAAGTACATCTCCCAGAGGTGTGTCAAGTTCAAACACCTTTCTATGAGTACTCTTAATACCCCTGATAAGAACCTGAGCCGATCGATTTGACAGATACATTTGAATCCATGTTAACAGGTTTCCCTGAATACTAAAGGTAGCTAGTTGCTCAAGGATCATTTCTCTGTTTGCAATATCAAAGGGAGATTGAAGATCAAGAAATACGGTTTGCATGCCTTGGTTTGAATTTGTTAAAACTGCAAAAGAGTGCTGACTGCGATGTCCTGGGATTGATTGACTGATAACTTACAATTATCTGCCGGGTCAACAGCTAATTTTATTAGCAGCGAATACATTGTTTCCAAGAGGTCAAGGAAATATATTTGTCAGTATTGGTTTAGGTATAGGAATAATTAAACTTTAGTCTATACAGATGTAGAAGTGGGTTGCCTGGTACCTGAGCAGTGAGGTGAAGGACGCTGTAAATGATGCAATCCTCACCAAAAGCTGTTGCTTTACTTTTCAGAGAGGCATTACTCAACTCCCTCTCGGTTATTTCAGCAAACTTGGAGAGGTCGGTAATAGCACAGGTTACTACTATATTTAAAATTCTACCTATTTTCGAATTCCCAGCCCACTGCTCTATCAACATATTAGCCTGTTTTTGTGGACTGTGAAACTGTCAGCCTATTATTTTTTTCCATACACCAGCTACAGATATTTGACTATTGTTACTTAGCAGGAATTATCTGACGTCATATTATCTTTGCAACAATTAGCAAACCCTTTTATGTTCCTTCGCCAGATTTGGGTCATTGATCGACCTTGGTGAATGGGAGGCCTGGGGCCTCTTTTCCTTCATGAGTTTTTGTGAACAGACCCATGTGTTATAGTAGTCAATGACAGCTTTGATTAGATCCTGAGAGAATATTTCAACAATTGTTATTTCATAGGTGTTACGCCAGTCATAGACCTGTGCCTTGAAATGATGCTCCAGGCCTGGTGGGATAGTTATTCTGAGCCTAGGTGATTTAGGGGCTGAGTTGCTGTCTATGTGTAGATTGATTGTAAATTAGTCATAACCCTCGTAACAGTGAAGTACAGACATTACCATGAAATAGATTTTTTCCAAATACATAATCTAACCTTCCACCTTCCAAATGAGTCTCTGCTTCTGTCATATGCTGTCAGTGATCTACTATTGATGAAATGCTTGAATTCTTTCCCATTACCATTATGTTGCTTGCCTCAAAAGTGTGGATCCCTTGCATTGAGGTCGCCCATACAGAACATGCCTTATTTGTGAAAATGAGGTAGAGAACTAGCCGGAAATTTAGAGTATCTGGCATATACATTTTGCAGGGAAAAGTACCCAGAGGCAGTCTGAATTTTTAAATAATGAAGTTGAACATCAGTGTTCTCAGATTTTTTAAACTAATTAATGTGGCGATGTTACCTCCATATATGTCAATAATCCAGTCATGGCTGTATTAACATATGAATAATATCCCTTAATTGAAGGTGCTATTTTCATCTTAGCAGCATCAACAAAAGTTTCTTACACGCAAGTAACATCAATATTATATACATGGATGTAAAACTCTAGGTTATTCAGCCTAAGCTTAATACTACGCATATTCCATGAATTTGATTGTGCCTTTATTTACATGTGGATATTGTTTAATTAGGTAATCTGTTCCTCATACTGTTTATCTTCTATATTACGAATTTCAGATTCACATAAGAAACATATAATTTTATTATACATTTCATAATAGATGGTAGTCTAGACTTAAAAGTACTTTTAACCATTTCAAAGATTTGGTCTTAGATTTGTTCCACTTCTTAGCACAGTCCCTTCCGTCACTGTGCCAGATGTATCTGGGGGGCTGCTTGCGTCACTAGACTAGATGTTATAGGGATCCTGTTACTGAGTGCCGTTGCTGTCTGTTCCTGAATAGTCACCTATTCTGGATCAAGGCTGCCTGAAAAATAGAGGATTTGCTAGATAATTTTATAATTTTATAATTTAAAATTGTTATAATTTTGTAATTTTAATAAAGCATTATCCAGATCCAGGAATACTACTACATATGTGACTGTATTTAAGAGGGTGGCTATACTATGAGCTGTGCTCATGCACATGAAGGTGTTCATGTAGGGGTCCCAGTTAAGTACCATCCTCTCAGCTGTCTTGCCCCAGACAGCTGAGGAGAGAAATGGGTCAATGCCTCCCTGGCTCCTTTGTTTTTGGGATGGGGTAGGAGATCCCATCAGAGCCCAGGCTGAGCAAGAATGGTGTTTGTAGTTTTTTCTTGGTTCTCCCAGAGAAAAGATAGCATTTGAGTTATCAGGCTCAATTGCCTTGCCTCTGACAAGAGCAAGTCTATCCTGGTTGAGGGCATTTTTGTTTGCCCTTAATCGAGCACAAGCCTGTGTGACTGAGGCTCTTGATGTATGTTCCTGGGAGCTGAGTGGTTGTTGGCTCACCTGACAAGTTCCCTCTGAGGCCTAAGTTGTCTAAGGGTTTCTGCCTTTGGAGATGTTTTCTGCACATGT
The DNA here is from genome assembly GCF_015228065.2 of Penaeus monodon. NCBI lineage: Eukaryota > Metazoa > Arthropoda > Malacostraca > Decapoda > Penaeidae > Penaeus > Penaeus monodon. The sequence goes on from NW_023659110.1 coordinate 64,145, forward strand.
TAACTCTGGTTAACCTCGTTTGCCTCGTCGTTATAGTACTCTTGGACCAAGACTGAGTTTTAGGAATAGTCTGTGAGGCTGCCTGATTTATTGCACTGACAAGTCTGATCTCAAGCATACTTACGTTTTCATTCTGTGTGGGTTCACTGCATCTAAGGTGTTCTGAAAGGCTTCCCAGTACACCTTATATATTTTTCATCTAGGATTGTGTTGTGGCATGGAGCTGGCCATGCATTCAAGAGGATGTTAACAGTGCCATAGTGATCACTTGTAACAGTCTTTGGCAAAGGTGAGGTCTAGGACCCCTTCTTTGCCATGTGTTGGGTGTGAGAAGAGCAATCTCAGGAAATGACTTGAGCACCTTGTCTATGTTAATGCCACATCTGATCTCCTACAAGGAGCCCCCCTAACACAAGCCGCCATGCCGCGGTGGGGGGGCTTGAGGTCCCAATGATCTGGTGAGCTGGACCAGATGGCTACCCATACTGGAGGGATGAGACAAATGGCTTCCTGGTGCACCAAGGCCTATGAGAGGGATGGTGCACCCACCCCTGGTTCATTCCATCTTGGACTAGGAAAAACTCTCCCACGTGTGTTTGCCATGCGTGGCATTCTGTATTACTAGGAGAAAGGAGTCCTGGAGGTTGAGCGATGCTGCACGCTGCGCCCTGCAGCTAGCAACACACCTCTTTCATTCTCTGTTCTGGTTGGATGGGTGGCTTCATCAAGGCCCAATCAAGTCAAATATGGCTAGGGTCAAGCAGGCACTATTCAGTCAGTAGCGCATAGATCCTGCAACTGCCATCAGTACTGCAATAGTGCCTGCGTATATTTCCTCATTACCCCTGTGGTTGTTGGGATATTTTGAGCCCACACTAAAGCTTCCCCTCACTGGACTTCATAGTGAGTAGGGTTAGGAAATGAAGAATTCTAATTTGTATGATATCTACAAACTTACAAAGAACTAGCTCTCTGATGACTTATGCAATCCCCTGGCCATTCCCTCTGGAACATCACATGTCACTCTGGAACCTTTCCAGCTTCCAAAGGGCAAGAATTGTAATGGTTTCCGGGCTCCCAAACCAGTTAAGAAGGAGAAAAGCCCTCCTCAATCCAATAAGGAAATCTTACCTGGTAAATATGAAAGTATTTCATATAGTAAGTACCTAGTAGTGAAGACTATTGATGGTGTATTAATCAGAGATCTTGATATTTTTAAAGTACATCGGAAAATAGTTGAGATATGTCAATGTGATCCTCTCATCACCCCACCATGAGATGGTAGCCTGTTAGTTGAGGTTTAGTCACCAGACGAGAGTGGCTGTCTGCATGTAATATGTGACATTCCTGGGGCTCAATTTTCATGTTCTCAAAAAACACTCAATCAGTGTAAAGGAATTGTCTTTACCCAAGACCTGATGAGGTATTCTGAGGAGAAACTGTTAGAGGAACAAGAGAATTTTAATGTAGTGGCAGTAAAACGTTTTAATAAGAAAGTTGGTTTGGAACAGTCAACACCAGCTCTCCTTCTAACTTTTAACACATTAGTCCTTTCAGAATCAGTTAAGCTGGCATGGTACCACCTCAAGGTAAAGTCATATGTGCTCAACCCTATGCAGTGTTTTCACTGCCAGGGTTATGGGCATGGAGCCAACTCTTGCCGCTTTAAGGAAAATGGACAATCAAGAGTATGTCTAAAGTGTGGTACAACAGGTCATTCAGGAGATGACAACTGTCCAGGTCCAATATGCTGTTACCATTGCAAAGAAGCTCATGAAGTTTCTTCAAAGCAATGTAAAAGGTACAAATTTGAAAAAAGAAATATTAGTAATAAGGAGCAAGATGAAAGTTAGTTTTCCAGAGGCGCCGTGTCCGTGTGCTGTTTGCACAGCCAGGTAGGACCTTTGCTTCGGTTCTAGCTCATCCTCCTTCCCACCAACCCTTTCCCTCCGGTGCTTCTTACACCACACACTCTGCCATTTCCTTTAAACCTCAGTCCCCAATCGCTGAACTGCCTCTGGTGAGTAGGAGTGAGGGGTCTATGGAGAAGACTGCTCCTCTCAAAGTAAGGTTTTTGGAGCCGTCAGTTTAAGTCTCCAGAGGCCTCAATGGTGACAGCCCCAGCTGCCACCACATTCACAGGGGCCTCTGCTGCTAGGCAGAATGCCCCTGAAGTTAAGGCTCAGGTACGCCTTTTGCAAATGCAAAGGATTCCTGAGCCTGTTCAAGAGACTCATCTCAGAGTGGGGTCTTTGGAGCCATCAGGAAGGGCTCCAAGGCCCTCAGTGGTGACAGCTCCAGCTGTTACCACATCCACAGGGGCCTCCGCTGCTAGACAGAATGCCCCTGAAGCAAAGGTTCAGGTCCGTCCTTTGCCCAGGCAAAGAAATCCTGAGCCTGTCAAAAGGAAGCCTGTGGAAACTAGTTCCACAAGTAAACAACCCCTCAAAAGATACTCCCAAGATCCTGGAAAGGGACAGCCTAAAGGTGTGGGACAAACCTTGACCACAGGTGCTGCCAAACACCTTATGAAGAGATAATCTGAAGAACTGGATACCCTAATCCAATGGAATTCTTGCAAAAACGGAAGAAGTGCAACATCTGATAGCTTCATGTAACCCAATTTGTGTATACCTACAAGAGATTATGACCAGGGCAAATTGTCCAATTTCCCTGAGAGGATTCCAAGTTCAAGCCCATTATGGAATCTTTGATAATGGACCTCATGGAGGAGTAACAATAATGGTATGTCAGGATATTCCCTTCCAGGCCATCTACCTGCAGACAACACTGCAGGTGAAGGCATCCATCTACCTACCTCCACACAATCTCAACATAGATGATTTGGAAGATCTACTTGGACAGTTGCCACATCCATTTTTACTCTTGGGAGATTTCAATCGTCGGCATCGCCTCTGGGGAGACACTTTGTGCAACCCTCGAGGAAGGGCCTTGGAGTCCTTGTTATTAAGAGTAGATGCAGTTATACTGAACAATGACACTCCCACATGGAAGACTTACATGGAAGTGACCACTTCCCAATACTTTTGGAGGAGGTGAATGGTATTCCGGTCAATGGAGTGCAGAGATGGCGACTTGATCATGCAGACTGGAATAATTTTAGATCAATTGAAGTATTGCAAGGATCTGTGAATGATTTCCAGTGTGTTCAAAATGCTGTTAATCACTTCACATCATGCATTCACCCTGCAGCAGAACCATCCATTCCCAAAAGTAGCGGGCAGTAGGAAAGAGCACATCCATGTCAGCAGCTGCTTTGAAGGTAGATGGCATAAACCTCACAGACAAAAAAGATGTTGCAAATGAGCTAGCTAAATCCATGGCAGAGATCTCCTCTGGAGCATCTTACACTGCCCGATTATCCACTCTTTGGGATGAAAAGGAACGACATCTAGTGTCGTTCTTCAGTAGGATTGCAGTAGAACTTCCATATAACTTGCCATTTTTGAGCTAGAAGATGGACTCTGCTTTACAGCTCTGCCGTAAGACTGCCCTAGGGAGTGACGATATTCTATACAAATAATATCTAACTTACTGGAGAGCTCCCAGAAGTTCCTGTTAGACCTATTCAATAGGATCTATAGGGAGGGCACAGTGCCATCCACATGAAAGGAGGCTATAATCATTCCTGTTCCTAAACCTGGCAAGGATGCTTCCACACATGAAATTACAGACCAATTTCTCTCACCAGCTGCATCTGCAAGCTGATGGAAAAAATGGTCAACTTCAGGTTGACATGGCTGCTAGAAAAGGAAAACGTGATGATACTATATTAATATGGCTTTAGAAAATTGAGATCGACCACAGATGCACTTGTGAGGATGGAAACTGCTATACAGAATTCCTTCACACAGTGACGTCACATGTTAACAGTCTTCTTTGACCTTGAAAAGGCATACTTTACTACTTGGAAGCATTGCATACTCTTGAGGCTCTATGACATTGGTTTAAGAGGAGCATTATCTACCTTCATACAAAGCTTCCTTGCTAACAGGAAGTTTGGAGTTCAGGTGGAAAACAGTTTCTCTAATCTGGAAGATCAGCTGGAAGGGATCACACAAGGGAATGTCTTAAGTGTGGCCCTGTTTGCCATTGCTATAAATAACATTGTAAAGGTTGTTCCAAGTGCTGTCTCATGTAATCTGTATGTGACTTTGACTTTACACTGCATCTGACTTTACAGTACTGCTCAGGAGGAAGCTTACAGGATGTGCAAGGACACATGCAGACTGCAATAAATCAGGTTGTACAGTGGGCAACATACCATGGGTTCAAATTTTCTCCAAGCAAGACAAAGGCTATACATTTCCACAAACGAGGAAAGTTCCATTCTTCCCTTTATTTAGGAGCAAACCCACTGCAATTTGTCCAAGAAGTCAAGTACTTGGGTCTAATTTTTGACAAGACTTACACTGGTGCCTCACATCAAACAGTTAAAAGTGAAGGCTACAAAAGCGCTTAGTTCTTTCATGTCTATCTTGGGGTGCAGACCGCACAACGCTTCTGTGGCTTTACCGAGCGCTTATTTGTAGTAAGCTTGACTATGGATGTGAGATTTATTCATCTGCAACTCCCACTGTTCTCTGAATGTTGGACTCGGTTCATAGTGAAGCTCTCAGAATCTGTATCGGGGCTTTCAGGTCTTCGCCTGTGGATTCCCTGTATGTTGAGAGTGGAGATCCACCTCTTTCATAACACCATGACTACAATGATTTTATACACTTAGAGTATAATATTTATGCTTTGATTTTTAAAGTTTTAAGTATTGTAATATTTCTATTTAACAAGGTATTCGCCGCTAATGACTTTAGCTGTTGACGCGGCAGATAATTCTAAATAATCAATTAATCCTACAGGGAGCCAGGATGGGATCTCCCCCTCGATCGATCAGTCTTGTGCTGCAGGAGCACAGTCCTCACTGATGTCTAAGCTCCTACAACCTGGCGTGCAGTACACATTGCATAGTTTGAGGGCTCCCTCGACTAGGTGGATCTAAACAGCAAGAGATTCAAAATCGTCTCCACAGTGTGGATGGCAGGTGATTGTTGCTCTGACCAGTGTGGTTAAGTCCCTGGTGCCAACTTGGCAATGATACTGTGCACTTCTCAGGATATCCTCTGTTATTGTCTCATGGAGCATGATAATATCAATGTCCCTTGATTACACAATTGCATGGAGAATGGCACTTCTTGGATTAAGCCCATTGATATTCTACTGTAGTAAGCCTAGATTTTATGCAATGATATCACTCTGTGTCACTTATATCTGACATGGATGTACTCTGATTCAGAGTCAGATGCCTCAACGATGGTGGCATCTGACATGGGAGTTGGAGAACCTTTGGTAGCTCTAACCTTTGCTGGCTTGGCACTTTTCAGACTTTGCCTGTGTGGTCTTGGTCTCTGTTGGCTTTACCTGTGTAGGTTCATCCGGGTTGGGGTCTTCCGTTTGTCATTTGGGAAGCCACCTCCACATCACAGGGAACTGAGAAGCCAAGAAGAACCATCTTGACTCTCCCGTCTTCAGGATTCAGTAGCAAGATTCTCTATTTCTTCTCATTATCCTGCGTATCCTGCAGGAACTTCAGAATAGCTTGGTCTTTAGGGACAATGATCATACCCTGATCTCTAGTATTTGCCTCTGCATCTCCAATGCTCTGACCAACTGGTAGGCATTGTCGAAGCCTTCAGGTTTATAGGGAAACTTACAGTAAAATGTGGGAAACACTTAGGGGGTCCAGACTCTCCCTCAGAATCTGTGTTCGCTCTAAGTTGTTTCGGACTGCCCCTTCGGCACAGATTCGAGGCTTTGATCATGGCAGCAGTTGGTTTGGAGCTTGTGTTCCCATCTCGGTCAGGGAAGGCGTCTGAGGGGAAGTCGGAGGTCTCCCTGTTTTGGTTGCAGGCCTGGAGAGGCCAGCCTGAGATTACACCTCTTGGACAATTTGATGGAAAGACATGTTTTGTTTTTATAATGGTTTCTTTGCCATGTCCATTTCAGCAGCAGGTCTGGGAGATTCACTCTGTGTCACTAGAAACCTTAAATGGCTATAGAATAACTGCCATGGTCAGTGGCTGGCATGGGTCGTCATCTCTTATGTCCAATCATGTGGATTTTTGGGTTGGGATTGCCACTCTCTCACGCCCCCCACCACTGTGGAATCCAACAAAGGGAAGAGGCCGAGGCCAAGGGGGATGCAATCCCACCCACAGGCTAGCCATCTTTGGTAGGAACCATTTGTTCATCCCTCCCAGTGAGCTAGCTGTCTAACAGCTACAGAGGTGGTGAGAGGGTAGACCCCAGCCACTGTCTCGTATTAACGGCACTCACTGGACCTGTGTGAGGCCAACAAAGCAAAGTGACTCCTTGAACCTAGCCTCCCAAAGGAGACCAGCCGATTGGCCTGAGCGGGCCAGGATCAGGCCTACCGTTTTTCTGGAATAAGGGATCAAAGAGGCGTGTTGCTAGCAGGACGTATGGCATTGCTCAACCCCATTTGCACGGCACGGCAAACACGTGGTGAAACCCCCTGAGGAGAGGCGGAGGCCAAGGGGGATGCAATCCCACCCACAGGCTAGCCATCTTTGGTAGGAACCATTTGTTCATCCCTTCCAGTGAGCTAGCCAATGGTGGGGGGGGGGGGGCACCCTATAACTATTAATCTGAGAGAGGGAGCTCAAACTCCTGCACCTCTTACCATGATAGGATTTTTTATGTTATTCGCGCACACAGACGTTCGGAAAAACTGTCCATATAAAAAGACAAATAAAACTGTTACTCATATTAGAACGTTTTTGAAATGAGAGGAAAAAGAACATTAGTGAGCCGACTTTATATTTTAATGTTCCATAAAGATAAAGCGGCACCAGATCGAAAGGAAAATAAAATGGAAATGGTGACTGCGTCAATTGGAAATCCGCCCAGGAAGGCAGGTTAACCCTGAAAATGTTCCATTGACCTAAACGGAAAGTCGCCTGTTCTTGTTCCAGAAAAATACATAAATTGGAGATATTGGATATACTAAAAAAAAAAAAAAAAAAATGTGATTATACATGTGAGTACTTCAAACTTTTAAGTATGCTCTACTTATCGAAAATGAACTTGAAATATAGCTATACCTAGTCTGCATTTATATATGGATTAATATGCTTACATGTACGAAAAGAAGGAAAAAAAGAAAAGAAAAAAAATCGCATACCATGGTGAATGGTGAGGCATACCATTCGATATCCGAATGCGCGAGCGACATATTTTGACTGATTTACTGACTTAATTATAATTTTTTTCTTATTTTGATACCGTAATTTTTGACAATGAAAATGCGTAGCACCTGTATCACATCACAAATCTTTCTGTTTTAAAGGCTATCTTGACATTTGAGTTCCTCCATTACCCTCAGACAGCTGCTGCATCCCAGTGGAGTTATTGCACTTGATTTATTCAGTTCGCATCCTGACCATGCAGTGGCTGCCGTAGTAGTACTACTCGCAAAAGAAATATAGTTCTGGTCTACTTCTGAGGAATGCAATGGAGCGTTCACCAAGGAGAATTGCACAAGTGGCAAATACTCCTAACGTGAATTACTGAAGATGCATGATATATACACAATCAGTAAAGCAAACGACAAAGCAATCAATAAAGCAAACGACAAAGCAACCTCCTTTATCACGAGATCATGGGGGGAAATGAATCTGATGAAAAAATAAAAG
>NW_023659111.1:0-5000 GCF_015228065.2 Penaeus monodon
TTATTTTATATTATTATTATTATTTTTATTATTAATATTATTAACTTTTTTATTAGTATTATTGCAAAACTATATTATAACTGTATAAAAATAAATAATATAATAATAAATAATAATAATGTTAATAGTCTTATAATAGTTATTAAATATTTTATTGTATATTATCATTATTATCATTTTTACTAGTAGTATAATTGAAAAAATAATTATTATAACAGTAATAATTACTGTAATTACGATATTAATTAAAATAATGATATAAATAATTATTATAATATCGTTATTATTGTTGTTATTATTGTTATTTCTATTATTATTGTTGTTGTTATTAGTATAGTTGCAAAATTATATATTATAACTGCAATAATTGCAAAAATAATGATAATAATTGCAATAATGATGATCAGGGAAGAAGTTCGACATACCCCCACCACACTTTACAGCAGTTTCAGTACTAGTATAGAGGCTTGCTATCAGGCCAATAATCTGTGTGGGAAATTTCCCCCTGAGCCTCAGGATCTCCCATAGCGATTCCCGATGCACCGAGTCAAACGCCTTCTTGAGGTCGATGTAGGCTGCAAGCAACCCACGACCAAACTCACGACGGTGTTCCCACAATTACTCGAAGCGCTAGTATACGGTCTATTGTGGACTTGCCAGGAGTAAATCCAGACTGCTCCGGTCTCTGGTGCCTCAGTAGGTGGTTGCGGATCCGTTTCAGAAGAATGTGGGCGAGAACCTTGCCTGGTATGCTGAGCAGTGTAATGCCACGGTAGTTGCTACAGTCCCATCGATCCCCTTTCCCCTTCCAGAGAGGATGATCACGCCCCTCAGCAGTCAGGGGAATGGTACCAGACTGCCAAATGGCAGTCAGGACTGTATGCAGGCCCCGAGCCATGGGTTTTCACCCCCAGCCTTTAGCAATTCAGCAGGGATATCACATATGCCTGCAGCTTTCCCACTCTTCAGCTTGGAAATCGCCAGCCTAACCTCTGTTAGGATAGGAGGTTCCTCGCTGATGGGTGGGTCCGGCACAGGCACTGAGACATCGCTTGCATCCAAGCTAACTGTTGGAGGGTCCACCTGGTACAACTGTTCAAAAAACTCAGCCCAACGTTCACGAACCCCAACATGATCTGAGATAATCCGTCCATCCGCTGATCGGGCTGCAGTCATCTGTGAGGATGGCTTAGGGTTCAGTTTCCTCAGGGCTTGGTAGGCAGGGCGAAGGTCATTTACCAAGAAATGCTTCGACCTCCTCAGCAAGATTCCTGATGAAAACTGTTCCTTGTTCCTTCTCAGCAGTGTCGAGCCCTACATTAAGCACCATGGAACGACGCAAGACTTGATTCCAATTCCGCGAGCCTTGCGGAACACGCTCAGTGGCCTCTAAGTTCTCCAGCGGAGGATCGGTATTCTGCCTGTCCTTGGGAGTACGCCAATGGACTCTGAGCGCTTCGAGTTGCTACGCGCTTAAAGGACTCCCACAGAGCAACTGGATCCGTCAGGTTGTGGTTTCTGAGAATCCGGTCAGAGATGCCGTGGCGAACCCACGAGCACGCTACTCCTCCCTCAATCTGTCCAAGTGAAACACCTTAGGGGCCACTGGAGGAGGGAGATTTTGAAGGGACCCGCAGGGGAGCCACAAGAGCCTATGGTCGGTGCCACAGACCTCAAGCACTCCGGTAAAGCCTGCAGTTCTGGAGGATCTCCATCGCTTGCTGACAAGAATGTGGTCATCTCCTTGGCCACATTACCCGATCCTGTACCAAGTTCCAGCGATGCGGGTTGGAGCGCTGGTTATATATATATTAGTATCAATACCTATCTATGCGATTTATTTACATAGATATAGTGTGTTTGAAAAGTGTATATATATTAACGACACCACAAACACAACACACAAACACACATATGTGTATATATATATAGATATAATATATCTATATCTATCTATCCTTATCTATCTTACTATAATAATATTTCTAAATAAATAGATATCTATACAACACACACACAGACAACACACCCACACAACAGACACAAACACACACACACCACACACACACACACACACACACACACACACACACACACAATATATATATATATATATAGTATTATATATATATAGATATATATATGTATGTGTTGTGGTGTGGTTTATGTATATATATAGATATAAAAACCATATATACAAATTTATGAATATATATGTATATATATATAAATATATATATATATTTATAGTGGTGGGTGGGTGTGTATGTTTGCAAGGTGTGTGTGTGTGTGTGTGTGTGTGTGTGGGTGGGTGTGGTTTGGTGTGTGTATGTGTGTGGGGTTGTTTGTATGGTCTGTGTTTGTGTGTGTTGTTCTGTGTGTGTATGTGATTGTTAATATTAAAACATATATTTATTTAACATAAAAACCACTATATATTAAATTATATATACAAATAATATATATATATATATACATATGATATTAGGTATGTTATAATTTTATATACATACATAAATATAATTCACATACACACAAACACAACCAAAACACACACACACACACACACAAACACACACACACACACACAAAAACACACAGACACACGCACGCGTAAAACACACCCACTCACACACACACACACACACACACACACACACGGCACGCATGCACGCACGCACAAACACACACTACACACACACACCCACACACACAGTATATATTATATATATATATATATATATAAACAATAGATATATATACATATGTAACATATCTATATAAATATATATATATATTTGTGTGTGTGTGTGTGTCACCTCCCGGTACGTGTGTTTGCTGTTTGTGTGTGTGTGTGTTTGGTTGTTGTGTGTGCTGCTGTGTGTGTGTGTCTATGTCGTGTATGTGTGTTTTTTTGTGTGTATGGGTGTGGTCTGGGCGTTCACATAATATATATATAAATATATATATATATATATATATATAGTATATACTATATGATAGATATATGGACGATAGATTACCTATATACCGTAAATAATATATGATATATATGTATTATATGATATCTAGATATAGTATATATGATATAATATATATATATTATGTGTGGTGTGTGTGTTGTGTGGGTTGTGTGTGTGTGTGTGAATGTGTGTGTGTGTGCTCTGTGTGTGTGTTAGTGGGTGTGTGTGTGTGTGTGTGTGTTGTGTTTGTGGTAGTGTATGTATATCTACAAGTATGTATATAATATATTTATATATATATATATATATATATAATAATAATATATATACACATACATATACATAAATATATATATATATATTATATATCATATATATATATATATATTATATATATATACATGGATGTATATCATACATACACACACAAACACAAACACTAAAGCATAAAACGCACACACATATATCTATTTTCGATATCTCTATCTATCTATATATGTATGTATATATGTATGTATATATGCATGTATATATGTATACCGTATATATATTATAGGCATATATTAACATTTGTATATATTATAAATCTAATATATAATTACTATGATATATATATATATATATATATATATATATATATATATATATATGTATACAGATGAATATGTGATATATATGCATTATGTAAGATGAATTTGTATTACATAAGTAGTGATTTTTTATATAAATAATTTTAATATATATTATATATATATATATAATAATAATACTATGTAATATATATATAATTATGTATATATAATATATATTTTATATATATGTATATATATATAGTTAAGTTTTATATATTTATTTTATATATACTATATATCACTGATATTCACATATATTTCATATATATCTAATATATATAATATCTATATATATATATATATATTACATATATATAGACACACAAACACACACACATACACACACAAACACACACACACACAACCACACCCCCACACACACACAACACATATAATATACAGACCACACACAACACACCACACACAAACACACAGATATAATATATCATATATATATATATATATATAAATATACATATTATACAATATATATGTAAAGTATATATGTATTATATATGTATATATGCATATATACATGCAATATATGCATATATGTATATATATATATATGCTATATATGAATAATATTTATATATTTAACATATATGTATAATAGCATATGGATAGGATATATGAATATATTATATATATATATCTAGATATATATGTGGTGTTGTGTGTGGGTATGTGTGTGTTTTTGTGCGTATATATGTGTGTAGTGTATGTGTATGGTGTGTTTTTATTTATAAACAAACTAATCCAAACATAACCCAAAACCTAACCCAAAACCTAACTAAGGCCTAACGCAAAACTTAAATGAAACTTAACCAAAAACTACCCAAAACTAACCCAAAGTTAAACCAAAACCTAACCTAAACCTAACCAAAACCTAATCCAGCCTAACTTGTACCTACCCCCACCTAACCCAAACCTAAACCAAACGTAAACTAAACCTTAACCCAAATCTTAACCCCAAACCTAACCCAAAACTAACCCAAATCTAACCCATACCGAACGATACCTAACCCAAACCTAACCAAACCTTCAAATCCAAAACCGAACGACCTAACCTAAACCTAACCCAAACAAAACCCAAACGTAAACTAAACGCCCCCTTCCCCCCTCAACCAACGGAAACCAACCAAACCAACCCACAACCTAACCTAAACCTAACCAAACTAACTAAAACGAACCCCAAACCGAATCAAAACATAAAACTAAACTAACCAAACCTAACCCAAACCTAACTAAAAACCTAACCCAAACCAACCCAAACCAAACCCAAAGCCTAACACAAACCATACCTAACCCAACACAACCTAAACCCAAACGAACACAAAACCCTAACCTAAACCTTAACACAACCTAACACAAACCTAAAATCAAACCTAACCCAAAACCTAAC
>NW_023659112.1:2500-22131 GCF_015228065.2 Penaeus monodon
TATAATATATTTTTATATATATATATATATATATATATATATATATATATATATATATATATAATATATATAAAATATGTATATATAAATGTGTGTGTATATATCCTATCTATTATCTATCTATTTTTATTATTTAAAAATATATATATAAAATATATATATATAATATATAATATATATATATATATATATATATATAATATGTATATATATATATTAATAATATATATATATATATTATATATATTATAAAATATATATATGATTTATTTATTTATATACGTGTGATATATATAATATATATTATATATATATTTTATTATATAATTTTTAAAATTATATCTAGATAATATATATTATAATATATATTATTTTATATATTATATATATATATATTTTATATATTTGTATTTGTATGTATTCTATATTTCATCATCTATCTTTTCTCACTTTATATAGCTATGTGTGTTTGCGAAATTCTGTAATATGTATAAATAAATAAAAATAAATAAATAATAATAATATATATATATATATTTGTGTGTGTGTGTGTGTGTGTGGGTGTGGTGTGTGTGTGTGTGTGTGGTGTTGGTGTGTGTGTTGTGTGTGTGTGTGTTTTGTTTGTTTGTGTGTGTTTGGTATATAATAAATTAAAATGTATAATTAATATATAATATATATATATATTATAATATATATATATAATATATATATTATATATTTTATTATATATATATTAAATATATATAGTTTACGTTATATATATTTATAAAAATAAAATTGGAGAGAGAGAGAGCGAAGACAGACAGAAAAAACAACAGACAAAAAAAAGGAGAATACTACGTTATATGAGTATATATTAAATAATTTTATATATAAAATTTATATTAAAAATTTATATATTATTTTATATATTATTATATATTTATAAATTTAAATTTATAAATTTAATATTTAAAATTTAATTTTATAATAATATATATATATAAACATATTATATATATTATATTATATATATATATATATATAATTATATATATTTTAAATACAAAAACACCAATCACACAAACACACCCCACACACACACACAAATACCCCTCCACACACACACACACACACACACACACACACACCAAAACCACACACACCACACAAAAATATAAAATATATATAATATATATATTATATAATATATATAAAAAATAATTATAAATATATAAATTTATATATTTTATTTTTTTTATATATATTTTTATTAATATATATATATATTTTAATATATATATATATATATATATAATTTTATATTTTTATATATATAATATATATGTCCCCTTTTAATTGGGAAATCTTTGTTTTTAAAAAGATAAAATCAAGTAAAACAACCAAAAACCCACAGTTATTTACGTGTAATTACGTGACCGTTTACTTGTTTAGTGTTTTGGTTTTTTTTTTTCGGTTTTTTATTTGTACATACGTTTTCCCTTATTTTTCGTCGTTTTTTAAAACTATTTTTGAACTACTATTTCTTGCCGGGGGGGCTCCAATATTTTTTGTTTTAAATTGAAATATTTATATATATAAATATATATATATATATATAAAATAATATATATATATTAATAATATATGCACATAGCAAATAATTAATATTAAAAATAAATTTTATTTAAATATAAAATATATATAATAATATAATATATATAATATATTTATATATAATTTTATATTAATATTTTATATATATATATATATATAAAATTAATTATATATATATTATATATATATATATATATATATCAACTATATTTTAATAATTTATATTTATTATATATAATATATTATTATATTATATTTTTAAAAATTTGATAGAAAATAATAAATTTTAATAGATAAAAATTATGCATTGTGCATATTTAAATAATTATATATATTATAATAATATTTATATATAATATATATATATATATAATATATATATACATATATTGGTTTTATGTATGTTTTTAAAAAAAAATAGTAAAAACAAAATTACATATATATCTATATAAATTTATTATATATTTATATTTTATTATAATTTTATTATATAAAATATTATTTTAATATTATATATAATTATTTGTGTGGGGGGTGTGTGTTGTGTGGTGTGTGGTGTGTGGTCTACTATCAATTTATCTATCTATCTATCTATCTAATCTATTACATAATATAATTACCAAAAACACACACTACCCCCACTTCCCCATATAATATATATATATTATTATTATTATATATAATATATTTATTATATATATTATAATATCCCTACTAATATATTATTTAATTTACAAGATCACAAATATATTATATATTTAATTTTAAAAATATGCATAAAACATATTTTTAAAAAATTTATAATGTATATATGATAGATAGTGATAGATGTAAAAACCAATATATATGTTATATTATATATATATATATATTTAAATAATATTATTATATTAAATATATGGATGGTATATAAATTATTATAAAATTAAATATATTATTTTAAAATATAATTATATATATATAAACATAATCCGCCCCACACACAAACACACCCCACACACACACACACCACACACACACACACACCACACATATATTATAAAATATATATATAATATATAAAATATATAATTTTTTATAATAATTTTTGTATACCATAAAAATTTTTTGGGAAGGAGAACGCGAGGAGGAGGAGGGAGGAAGGAAGGGGGAACGAAGAATAGAGGGGAAAGGAGGAAAGGGGAGGAAAGGGGAACAAATTTAAGGGGAAGTAGTAAAGGGAAGAAAAAGGGGGGGGGAACAGAGGAAAAAGTGGAAGGGGGGAGTAAGAAGGGGAAGGGGAAGGGGGGAAGGGGGGGACAGAAGTATAAATGATGATGAGATGAGTTTATGATGATGATGATGATGAGCTGGGATATGATGAAAATGATGATGATTGTGATGATGATGATAAAGTGGGATAAATGATGATGATGAAAATGATTGTGGTGATGATGAGATGATGATGCTGGGGATGAGGTGATGATGATGATATGATTGTGATTATGAAATGATTCACTTTCCCCACATTATTTTTCCTTTAGTTGGGGAAATGAAAGGGTTCCCTGGGTTGGCTGGGTTAGTTTTCATAAATCCCGTTGGGTTTTTTAAAGTAGCGAAGTTTGGTTGGTGCAGTTTCGTTGGGTTCTTAAACCATACGTTTGTTAACAAATACCGACGAACACATCGCACGACCGCACAGAGGCCCCACAACCAATAGAAAAACGTATATACAAAATCTTATATTTTTATACTTTATTCATATATAAAATATAAAATATTATTTTATATATATATTTATATATAAATTTTTTTATATTATAATGTTAAAATCAAAATAAACACACACAACACACATTATCATATATGTAGAATGTATACACTTTCTCTCTCTCTCTCTCTTTCTCTCTCTCTCTCTCTCTCTATATATATATATTATATTTTCTATATATATATATATATATATATAAAATATATATTTTTTTTTAAAAATTAATTAAATTTAAACAACCACCATCAACAAAACAACACCTTATTTAACGGTGTGGATGATAAATTGTGATAGTGATTCCTTACATGCCCCAAAAAAACCAAAAAAGACTTTTAAAAATTTAAATAATAATTATTTTTTTTTTTATTCATTTTGGGTTTTTTTGTGGTGTTTGGGTTGTGTGTTTTGTTGGTGTGTGTGTGTATAACTAGTTTTGTTTTTTAAAAAATAAAAAATTTATATTTTTTTTATATAAACCCGGTATTATTTGTCCAAACCACCAAAAACAACACACAAGGGTAACCAAAATATTTAATGATCCTTCTTATAAAATTCCCAACACACACCCACCCCAAAAATTTTTAATAGGGGGGGAGAAAAATTTTAATTTGTTAATAAAATTTAATTTAAATAAATAATACAAATAAAAAGGGGGGGTGGGTGGGTGGTGGGTTGGGGGGTTTGGGTTGTTGGGGGGGGTTTTGGAGGGGGGGTTTTGTTTTAATTTAAAGGGAGGCCAGGGTTTTTTTTGGCAACATGGTTCAAAAACCTGGGCCTCCGGGCGTGAGGAACGGGGCCCGGCCGGGGGGCCGGGGGGGTGCATCCTGGGCCCCTCGGGGCCTTTCCTTGTATAGTTTGGCCCAAACTGAGGGTCAGGGCTGTTGTTTTCCCCCTTTTTGCCGGGGTTTTGGGGTTAAAAACGGGGAAAAAAACCGTTTTCCTGCCCCTGCCTCCCCCCACTTGGCTTTTCTTTCGTGGGGTCTGGAGCTTTGTTTGCCTTTAAAAGCGGGTTCAGGGTTAGCCGAAAAACCGCCGTCCCTACCCCCTTTGTTGGGGAAAAGGGCGGCACCGGCTAAAAAAGGTGTCCGGGGGGAGGTTTTTGAAAACCGCCTTTTTCTGGCCAAAAGGCGGAGATAAAAGGGCTTGCGAGGGGCCGGTGGGGGGGCCGCCGAGGACCTTTCCCCAGCTGGCCGGATGGGAGGGCCGGAGGGAGGCCGACCCGCACCCCCTTGCGAAGGGGAAGGGGGCGGGCCTTTTGGCCCTTGTTTTCTGGAACGCTTTAGAGGAAACTCAGATCCCCGAAAAGGCGGAAAACCCCCTGAGATGAAGTGGGGGTGGCCTGGGGATTTCGGGCCCTTTTGGGGGGAAAAAAGTGGGGAAAGGGCGGCTCACGGTATCTTTTGGCCGGAAGGCAAATTTTGGAAAATCCAGAGGAAAGGGGTTGCCCCGGGGAGAAGGGGGCCCGGGGTTGGGGCCTGCGGAAAAAGGTGGGGCCACAAAACCGTCCCTTTGGTAAGGGGCAAACGCCCCCCCGTCGTTGCCCCCCCACCCCCCCCCCCCCGGCTTTTGCAGGAGGTTTTCCCACCCGGGGCCTCCAAAATCTGTTTAGGCGAAGGCCCTGAGAAGGGGGCCTTTGGGGGAAAAATTTTCCCTTTGAAAGCGGTTTTCCCCCGGGGGAGGGAATAGTGGGAACCCTGGGCCCCCTGAATTTTGGGGGCACCCAAAAAACCCAACGGCCTTTTTCCCATTGCGACTTTAAAGCCCCGGGGGGGGGCCCCCCCCGGGGTTTGGGCCCCCAAGAAGTGGATCGTTGCGGGGGCAGCCGTCCCGGCGGGCCGGATTGGGGCCGGAATCGACCCGCACTGCTTGTGGGCCTTTTGGGCCCTTTTTTGGGATTTTAAGGCGGTGAAAATCTGAACGGCCCCCCTGGTGGGGTGCCTGGTAAAGGGCCTTTTTTCGGTTCCTGGGCAAGAGTGGCCCTAGGCCACGCCCCCCGCCGTTGATCCGGGCCGAAGGCAAAGTGGGGAAATGGGAGGGTGGGGCCCAAATTTCCAATTTGATTGGGGCTGGGGAGGGTGGGCCCAAGCTGTCACGGGGGGAGGGGAAAATTTAAAGGGGGTTTTAGCCCTTCCGATGGCAAGAGGGGCGGGTGGTCAACCGGGCCTTTGGAAGGGAATGGTCGGGGGAAAAGGCTGGGAGGGGGGTTGGTGGGGGGGGGTCAACCCCCTCGGGATTGGGGGAACCGCGCCGCTACCGGGGGCGGAAGCCCGGCGGAATTTTGGCACACCTTTCCGATCAAAAAATGTGTTTGCAGGGTTGCTGACCGGCCAGGGGGGGTTGAACCCCGTTCCCACCGGGAGGGGCCCATAGGTCCCCCCGGACGACCCCCGGGGCAGAAGAGAAAGGGCTTGTCATTGGCGAACGGGGTGATTGAAGGTCCCCTTTTCCGGGTCTCAGGGATTTCGGTGAGGAGAAAACCCCCCCCGGGACAAACCGGGTTTCGCTGCAAAATGCTATAAGGGCTCTACCCATTCAAAAAACCCTGAGCTGGTGGGCGTGGTTCACTTGTTGAAGGGGGGTTTTTTACGGGTTTTTGGTACCCAAGAAACCCCAAAGTGCCCTGGGGAAAAGGGCCGGGGCAATAGCGCCGGGGTCTGGGGAGCGGGGTTGGGTTTTGGGGGGGTTTTCGTTTTGAGGCTTGGGAGGGCCCGCATGGGGAAAACGACGGAAGATGCGTAAAACCCCTTTTAAGCAATGGAGCAGGGGTTTGAGGGCCCCCCGGTTGGGACCCCCCTTTTAAAAACCTACCCCCAAAATCCCCCCGTTTGCAAACCACGGGGATGGGGCAGTAAAGACTGGCCCAGGGGGGTTGGGGGGGAAAGTGGCCTGGTTCCGACCTGTGGGGAAAGAAAAAGGGGGCAAACCGGCCTGTCCAAAAACTTAACCCCCGGGTTGTACAACTGGGCAGGGTGGGGGCCTTTTCCCCCTCCGAAGGGGTTTCCCGGTGGAGACGGGGGGCGAAAAGTTTCCTTTTCCCGGGAAGGCCTTGGGGAAAAACGTCTCCCCTTTGCCGAACCCCTTGTTTTTGACTATGGGAAGGTTTTGGATGGCCGAAAGGGGAAGAGGCCTGGTCTACATTGAATAAATGGGCTTTGGGACAAGGAGGGGGGGGGTTGAGGAATCTCGCTTAACCACCTCAACTCCCCCAAGTCCATTTCCACCCAGGGGTTCCTTTCTGGGATGTGTAGCAAGAGGGTCGCCCCCCCAAGGGTGGGGGTTGAAAGTCCAATTTCCCCCCAATGTCCAAGGGGGCCCGGGGGCCGGTGCCCATCAACCGGTTTCGGACCCCTGTGGGCTTCTCCCCCGTTAAAAAAAGGGGATCTTCCTGGGCGGGGCTGCATCTGATTTGAAAACCTAAGGGTATGAGCCTTTTGCCCATTAGCCCCGAGCCCCATTTTTGGTGGTTTGGGGGGGCGGGGGGGTTTTTGCCCCAGTGGGGAAAAGGGGTTGGGGGGCCCACACCAAAGGCCTGGTTTGGGAAAAGGAAATTTGGGGTTAAACCCGGTTTTAATACCCTGGGTCCCATTTAAAATAAAATGACAGTGCCACGTGGGGGGTGGTTAAGTCCAGATCCTGGCGGGGGTTTGGGGCCCTTTGAAATAAAATCCCTGGCCCCCCCCGGGTGTGCCTTGCCCCCTGGCAAAAGCCCGGGGAGCTTTCTCCCTTTTCCAAGGTCTACCGGGGGTTCGTTTAGGTGCGGGATGTGTAAAAGGGGATGTGAGGGGCGAAGGCCCGTGGGGAGACCTGCCCCTTTCCGGGGGTTTGGGGGGTGTGGAGCCCCATTGGGACCGGGGCCCAAGAAAAAATGTCTGGTCCAGGGGGAAACAAAACCGGGTTTAACGTTTTTTTATAAACCTTCTTAAAGTGGACATGCATTATGGTTACCCAGACCAGCGTCGGGGTTGTGGGGGAAATTTACATCCCGGTTTTTGGGGCCCCTTCAAAAAAGACCCTGACCCCCGTATTTTATGGGGGGGTTGGGTGAGTGGCGATGGTTAGGGGGTTTTTGCGCAAAACCCCGGAAAAAGAACCGCCCCTTACGGGTGATTTGGGAGGGGAAAGGGGTTAACCGTCCCTGCCCCAACAGGAAAACCATAATCGGTGGAAGGACTACTCAAGGGGCCGAGTTTTCATCCCAAACCCCCGGCTGTGCTGAGTAAAGTTCATTCCCTTTTGGGGGGCCCCTTTGACTCATCTCCCAGGGGATTTGGGCCACCAGGGGGCACGGGGGGGTGAAAACCCGGCCCCTTCCACATCCAGGTAGGGGAGGGCCCCTTCCCAAGAACCTTTGCGGAAAAGTAAAAGGGACTAGTGCTGGCAGCTCAGGTATCCGCGCTTGCATGAGGAAACCCAATTTTGACCGGCCTGGGGGAAAGGGGGTTTCCACAGGGGGCCCCCCGATTGTTTCCCATTAATCCCGCGTGAGCGGAGCCTCTCCCGAAGCTCAAGCCGGAGGCCCCATAAGCTTCCGCGCATGGAATTAAAAAAATAGGTGACAAGGGGCCGAAAAACCCCGCAAGGGGCTCTGGAACTCGAGCCCTGGGGCCTTACGCGTTTTCGCCCCCTCGTTCATATGACCAAACCCCCCACCCCCCCCCCCCCCACCCAACCCCCCCCCCCACCCCCCCCCCACTTCCTCATGCCCCGGGTCATAGGTCTCCTTCATGGCAGGGCCCGGGCTACCTTGAGCTTGCCACGCCTCGTCGGTGCACCCCCGCCAGGTTCCCTGCAGTGCCCTGCATAGCGGGATGTACATTTGGGCAAGTTCACGTCGGGGGGCCGCCCTGTCCAAAATCCCGGGTACAGAGCTCACGGCCAACATTGGGCAGGTGTAAGCCTGTTACCTCAGACAAAACCCGGGTAGGCTGAGCATGGCGGCAGCTTACCCCCCCAGTCTTCCTGTTTTCCCCTGCTTTTTTGGGTTTAACTTTGAGCAAGGGTAGGGTTTAAAACCCGGGCTCCCCCATACATGGGACTGGGGATGGAGGGGGTCGCCCTGTCTTGCGCACCCCTAACAGCTCGAACACTCAGGGACCTCTGACTCAAACCAGGGCCTGGTCGGGTGCAGTTCAGAAGGCCACCAAAAGGGGTAGAATTCTTCCTAACACGCCAGCCAGGGTCTCGGCCTCGTGTTGGGTAGTGCATATCCTCGGGCCCACTTTGAAAAATACCCCATTCCCACAAGTTATGGGTTTCCTTGGCGTAGAGCATGGCCACAATGTCTATTGCCACCCTTTCAGGGGTGCTCCCCCAGTACCCGTAAGGGCACGGTTTCTTTCTAGGGGGCCCTTCTTTGCACTGCACCATCACCCTCCCACTCAGCACTCACTTCTATCCCCACCCTTAAAACTTGACGGGAGGGCTCGGGTTTTTTTCTCCCCCAAGTGGCCATTGGTAACCCCGGGGCTTTAAATTCCCTCAGCAACTCAGCACGCTGGCTCTGGTACTAAAACTACCCCGTGTCCGTCCATTTTCACTCACTGCACCCAGCCTTCACTAAAAAACCGCTTTAATCCCTCAATTTTTCCCACTGGCCACCAGACACTTTGTGGTGGGCTCTCCGCAGCCACGGCCCCCCAACTGGGGCCCCACTAGACCCCTCAAGCCCCCGGGAAAATGGAGAAAGGTCGGGTCCTCACTTTTGTGCTTCGCCACCATCACCCCCTTTAGGGGCCATTCCGCACCTGCAGCGGAAGCACACGGGTCGAGTCCTTCTGGACACAGTTGAGCACAGCCTCACAGGGGCGTCGATCAGGTTGCAATGGACACGCCCCGGCGGTGGAGTGGGGTAGTTTACTTTAAAGGGCCCCCAACCCCCTTTTCCCCTGACCCTCTGCTACTTTAAACGCTTAAACCACGTGGGCGCATGGTCTCCGGATGTTGAATTTGGGCACCGTAGGGGTATGGGTGAAAGGGGCCGAGACTCTTCACCACCCCCAGAAACTCTTTCCTGTCACACAATTTGCGTTCGGGCCTGCTAAACTTGGCACTGTAGTAGGCCCGACATACCCCTTCCGTCCTTTTCTGTGACAAACTGCCCCGGCCTTCCGCACTGCGTCAGTGCCCAGGTATGGGACTTCGGGTCGGGGGGGGATGGGCAAGCCCGGTGCTTCCATCGGCCTTTTGGTTGTCAATGCAGACTACCCCCCCCTCGCCCCACTGGAACACTCCCCTTTTCGTGAAAGTCGGGGGAAGGGGACCCCTACCGGCAAAGCCCTTACAAAGGGGCGGTAGTATGTGCCGGGCCCAGGGCTCCTGACTTCCGCCACATTGGGGGGAACGGGCCCCACTTCTCCCCACCGCCCCCTTCTGGGGGTGGGGGGCCCCACCTCTTACTGACTACTGCCCCAAATGGCCCTCTGGGGAAATCGAGCATTTTTTGGGGGCTGAGTTTGGGGTTTGGCCTCCTCACCGCTGTTCTTCCTCTACCGCTCCAGCTCCCCTCGAAGGGGCTCCCAAAGACGATGACGTCATAAATGTAGACAATGCCGTCTCCCTGCAGCCACCCAAATACCCTCTCCTCAGACACTAAAAAACCCGGGGGCATTGCAGGCCCAAAAGGGCATGACGTTGAATTGCCACGGGGTTTTCCGAAAAAAAGGCATCCCTTTGGCTTGTCCTTTTCCCCCATCTCCACCTGGTAAAACCCGACTTCAGTCGAGTGTGGAGAACCCCCGGGCCCCCCCAATGCACAGTGTGTCATCATTCTCGGCAATGGTATGACCCTTGATAGCATGTTTTCAGCGACCGGTAGTCCCACAGAACGTTGTGTGCCGCCTTTTTTTTCTTCACCGGACTCCCGCTGATGACCATGGACTGCTACCGTTAAATCACCCCTGTGCCCCCCGCTCATTGAATGCTCTGCTCTCTTCTCCCCTGGGGGGGTGCAATACGTCGGGGACTCTTGGGGGCAACTACTTCCGGTTTAAATGGGGTTTTCCCAACCCTGTGGGGCCCGGGCCCAAATCACCCCTGCTAACACACTGCATCTGAGACAGGGTGTGACGCATCTTCTCTTCTGTGTTTCCCCGCGGGTTTCGCGCTCCGGTGCCCCAAGTCCCGGGGAAGTCAGAAAAAGGGCCCCACCCCACCAAACTCCTCGCCCCCCGACGACTCCCGGGACGCCCACTTCTGAAAAGGCCCCACTTTGCACCACGGGCACTTCTGGGCCTTATCGAGAGTTGGCTCCCAAACACTTAACTACCCCCCCCCTGGTCCAAAGGCTCCCCCCAACCGCAGCCATCAGCCGCTGCTTTTTTTGAATGGGCTCCACGGGGCCCTCTACTCACGCATCCTCTTGACATCACCGGTTCTAGACTCGTCCTGGGGAAAGGTGCTCGCTCACCGAAACTCCCTCTGCACGCCAACCCGGGAAGAAAAGGGCACATCTTCCCCATGCACCCTCACCAGTTTCCCCCAAAGTCGCACACCCTTACTCTGCGTCGGGTATCAGGCCCGAAAGCAGTGCTCTCCAGACGGCCCATATACCGGCAGCCCTGCACCGGCGCCCCGCCATACGACCTCCAGGGGCCCCTTGGCTGCACGCAATCCCCCCGTGACCCAACACCCCTCTGGGGTGCATCTTGAAGCCAAGGGGGCCACATATCAGGCCGCACTAGGGGGCTTCTCGCCCCGGGGCCACTGTCAGGGGGCAGGCTTCCCTCTATTGACCCCCCCTGCTCGGCTGGTTCGCGGCCTTCCCAATCGGCCCCCCTTTTCCACCTTTTCCCCTGTAAACCCCTTCCTTCCTTAGGGAAAAACCCCGGATGGTGCCAACCTCCACTCCTTGCACACTGCTGGAGGCATCAAATCCGTCCGCTTGAAGGGCGGGTTCTCCGCTCCCTCTGACACTGACTCGTCTTGCCCCCACCTCTCCGCAGCCCCCAAACCCCCCCTTGGAAAATTCTCGGGGCCCCCTTCCTCAATGCTATTTTTTCCACTTTGCCCTTCCGCCCCCAGGGCACGGCGGGGGTGGCAGCTGGCCCCAGCCACCGTTCCTTCAGGAAAGGGCCCCGAACTCCAAAGGCCCCCACCGCGCCACCTCGGTCCTCAGGGTTTGCCTCTTGACTAAATTTTTCAGCTCTGTTCCCCCTTTAAAACGCAACAAAGAACACGGCCGGACCACGATCATCTCTTCCGCAGCTCATACCTCCCTCCCGGGCCCCCACATCCTGCGCCACTGGGACAGTTCTCGCCACGCACCGGTCCCCTTCAGTGGGCCCGATATCCTCGGGCCCGGGGTGGTGCCCAAAAGGCGTTTCAAAGCCTCGCCCCACTGGTTAAAAGGCCCGTTGGGATGCCGGCAATCCCCAACACTTCCCCGCGGGGCCCTTGCGCGTTACCACTGCAGGGGCCCACTCTTCCTGGCTCCACCCTGGCGATACCACATTTTTTAAATTGGCAACATATGCCCCCCAGGCCACCTTCCCCTCGTACTCAGCTGCTTACGCCTCCGAAATTTTGGGGCCGAGGGGGGCAGGGTGGAAACGCGTGCCGTGAAATACACCCCGGGGGGGGGGAAGGGGGGGGGGAGGACGAGGCGGGTTGACCCGGGGCCAAATTTTTCCGCCCCTATACCCCGGGGGCGGTTCCGATGGGTCCCACCTTCTGCAGCCCACTGGGTCCGACACACCTGCGAGCCCCGGGGGGTTTCCCGCCACGGACCCCCCGGGAGACCCCGTAAAATGCCTCTGGGACTGTTGCAAACCTCGTCGCTTTCTCTCTTTGCAACGTTACCCTCGTGACGCCCTTCCCCCTTCACTTCCCCCCTCGGCCCCGAAACCCCGCCCTTCGAGTCTGCACCCCCTCCATCTTCCTCTTCCGCTGTTGCAGGCCTTGTCGGTGTCTGTTTTTTTCCATCTTTACAGATCAAGATTGCTCTGAGCTCTCACAGTTGGGAAGCTGTTCCCCTGCCTTCCTTGCCTGCATCTCACGGATGGTGCCCCTCGCGTGCCCCCCTGTGCCTGCTCTTCTGCCCTTTGTGCCATTTCCCCCTCTACCCGGGCCCCATGGCATGTCAGGGCCTCTGGGTTGGGTTCCCTCACTCGTGCCTCCCATCTAGCCTCCCTCTCTCATGGCCGCCATCTTTGGGCGACTGATAAATAGCGCGTCTCACTGATCAAACACAATCCCCCTCCCGCACCATTTTTTTACGCCGGCGCCTCGTCCTCTGCCACCAAAACCCAAAGGCAGGCTAGGCGACGGCTTTATATCAGGGTCGTGAAAACCCGAAAAGCTCCCAAAAGCACCGAACACCCCCGCGTCCCAGAACACCCCGAAGAAAAGCCAGTGGGGGGCAGGGCCCAAATAAAACCAAAAAGACATCTTTTTCCTTTTTTTCAAAAGTTTTTACCGTACCTTTTCTCTAGGCCAAACAGGGGGAAAACCCAGTCACACTGCACGATACAGCTTATAAAAAGGCAGACAAAGTTATATCGTCACAGCACACAGAGGTCTTCACAGGGGTACACCCAACCGCGCCCCCCCGGCTTTTTCCTCCGTCCCCCGCTCCACCCGCTGCGTCATTTTTGCCCCGTCCCTTTATGTAAACACATTTTCCACAAGACAAAGACCCACTGGCTACAAATATTATTAAAACATACACACACACACAAAAACACAAACACACAACCAAAAAGACAAAAACACACACACACACACACCACACACACACACACCACACACAACACTTAATATATTATTTTATTTTTAAAAATTTATTATATAATTATATTTAATAAAATTTACACATAATATATATTATACATACAAACACCACCACATACATACATATAAGATGATAGATAGTAGTAATAGTAGATAGATGATAGATAAAGATATCTTTGAAGGAATATATTTATACATATATTTGGGGATCTATTTGTTGTGGTGTGTGGTGTGCGTGTGTGTTCAAATATATACTGTACTCATATATATTATATATTATATTATATTTAAAAATATTATATATATAATATATTATAATATCTTTTTACCTATACACACACACACACACAAAACCCCAAAACACACAACCACACACAAAACACACACACACAATATAGTATAATTTTATATATATATATATATATATATAATATATATATTATATATATATAACTGTTGCTTTGTGTGTGTTTTTTGTTGTGTGTGCATGTAATTTTTATTCTACTATCTTCTATCTATTATTTTTCTATCTATCTCCTTATATATTATTTTTGTGTGGGTGGGTGATTGTGTGAGTATGTAATATTTAATAATATAAATATTATATATTTATATTATTATTTATATAATATAATATTATATATATATATATATATAAAAAGAGGAGAAGAAGAGAGAGAGAGAGAGAAAGTGTATACATATCACAATAGTAATTTTGTTGTGTGTTGTGTATTTTTTTTGTTTAAAATAATTTTATATTATATATATAAAATTATATTATATAAAATTTTAATATAATTTATATATTTTAAATGTAATAATTGATTTTGTTATCGTATTTCTTGTAGGGTTTTGTGTGCCTTGTGCGGGCGTGCGTATGTGTTCGTCGGCTATTTTTGTAAACAAAAGTTGTTAAAGTAACCCAACAAAATGCCCTAACCTAAACTATCGCTATTAACCTAACCAACGGGACTTCATTAAACTAAACCCAGCCCAACCCAAGGTAACCTTTCATTTCCCCACTAAAAGGAAAATAAGTGGAAAGTGAACATCATTATCTAATACATATCTCATCATCATCATCCCATCCTCAGCTCATCATCATCATCACCCACAATCACACATCATCATCACATCCTCACATCTCATCATCATCATCACAAACACATCATCATCATCTCTCCTCAGCTCATCATATCATCATCACATCATATCTCATTATCACATTATACTTCTTCCCCCCCCTTCCCCGTTCCCCCTTCCTCCCTTTTCCCTCCTCCCCCTTTCCCCTTTTATCTCTCTGTTCCCCCTTCCTTTTTTTTTCTTCCTTCTACTACTTCCACTTATTATCTTCGTTCCCCCCTTTCCCCCCCTTCTCCTCCTCCCTTCTATTTTTTCGTTTTCCCCCCTTCCTCTCCCCCTCCTCTCCCCCTCGAGTTTTCCTTCCAAAATATGTATCATATATTATATATATATTTATATATATAATATTATAATATATATTATTTTTGTGTTGTGTGTGTGTGTGAGTGTGTGGTGTGTGTGTTGTGTGTGGTTGTGCGTGTTTTTTATATATAATATATATATATAATTTAATTATATTATATATATTTATATATATATTATTAACCATACATAATTATATATTTTATTAATATTATATATTTTATAATTTTTATAATCATCTTATTATTGTACTCTATCTATCTATCTATCGATATTACATATAAAATTTTTAATATATATGTTTATGCTATTTGTAAAAAAAAATTAAAAATATTATGTGTGTTCTATTATATGTAAAACATAATTTTTGTATGTTTAAAATTTCTTATATATATAAAATATTAATATAAAATATTATATATTTTAATTTATATAATAATTTATAAGATGAGTGTGTGTTGTGTGTGTTTGTTGTAATTTTTTTTAAATGTTAAGATAAAAATGATAATAGATAGATAAATTGTAGATAAAACCCCCACACACCACACACACACACCACCACACCAAATATATATAATTTTTAATATTTATATATATATAATATATTATATTTTATAATTATACAATTATTTACATTTTTAAAAGGGATATATATGTTATATGTTTAAATTACTTTTTTTTTATATTAATACATATAAATACCTATATATTAAAATTATAAATTTTATAATTTTAAAATATATAAAATATATTATATATATATATATAATTATATATAAATATATTGCCAAAAATGCATATATATCTATTATATCTATCTATCTATCTATCTATAATATATAATTAATATAATTATTTATATTATATATAATATATATATATATATTTTTATATATATATTAATGTTGTAGCTATTTATTTTGTATATTTTATATTTAATTATATTATATTTATTATATTTATATAAAAATATTATTATTAAAATTTAAAAATTTTTATATGCCCCTATGCATATTATATAATTTATATATTTTTATATATATATTATATCTCTATTTATATAATTATCTAATATAAATATATATATACTTTTAAATTAATCTCTTTATATATTTATTCTTTTATCTTACTTTTTCTTATATTAATTTATTTTATTATTATTCTTACTTATATATCTATAATATAATATAATAAAAATTTTATATAATTATTAATTTATTATTAATTTTATATATATTTAATATTATATATTAATATTTATATGCTATGTGCCTATTTTTTATTTTTATAATTTTAATATAATTAAATTATATATATTTATATATATTTATTTCTATTTAAAACAAAAAAATTTTGGGGCCCCCCAGGGAAAATAGTATTTTAAAGTATTCAAAAATCGCAAAAAAAAGGGAAAAAGTATGCCAAAAAAAGACCGGGAAAAAAAAAAATACCATAAACCTAACAAATAAATTTCGGTCACGTAATTACACTGTAAATCTGGGTTTTGTTGTTGTTTGACTTTGATTCATCTTGTGAAACAAAAAAGATTCCCAATTTAAAAGGGGACATTTAATATTAAAAATATTATATATATATAATATATTATTAATTTATATATATATATATTTAAAATATATGTAATCTTATTATATAAATATTATATATTAATATATAATATATTATATTATTGCTTTATTTAAAATTTAAATTTTATATAATATAATATATATATATTAATTATATTTTGTTTTGGGGTGTGTGTGTTGGGTGTGTGTGTGTTTGTGTGTGTGTTTGTGTGTGGGTGTGTATGTTTGAGTTTTGGTGTGTGTGTGTATTGTGTGTATGTGTGTTGTTGTATGTATTATTTTAATATATAATTTTATATATATATATTATTTTTATAATTTTTATATTTATTATTTATATAATATTATACTTTTAAATGTAAAATTCGTAAAATATATATTATATAATTATAATATTATATTATTTATATATATATATAATATATTTATATATATATATATATATTAATAATAATACTCTAATACGTATTATCTCTCTCTTTTCGTCGTTTTTGTTGCTGCTGTCTGTCTCTTCTCTCTCTCAAACTATATTTATAAAATATATTATACGTAAACATATATATATATTATATATATATATATAATATATATATATATATATATTACACCATATAATATATATAATTATATATTATTAATTATATTATACAATTAAATTTTTTATATACCCCCCACACACAAACAAAACACACACACCCCACAAACACACACACACACACCACCACCACACACAACACACCCACACACACCAACACACCACACACACACCACACCAAAATATATATTAATTAATATTATTTATATATTATATATAATTATTTTTTTATTTATTTATTTATTTATTTATTTATTTTTTACAAATTTACATATTTCGCAAAACCCCAAAAGCTTTTAAAATGAGATAGATAGATTGTAGAAAATAGAAAACTACATACTTATATATTATATATATATATATATATATATTAAAATATTATTTTTATATATATATATATTATTTATTTATTTTACTGTGGATATTATGTATGTATATAATATATTTTAAAAATATAATATATATATATATTATATATAATTTTTAATATATATTATATATCATTAATATATTTTTTATTAATATATATTATTTTATATATTATATATATAATTTATTATATTTTAAAATATATTTATTTACGCGGTTTTATATGTATGTATTGTATAATGTAATTATATATATATTATATATATAATATATATTATATATATATATTATTTAATTTAATTAAGTAAAAGTAAATAGATTTCACCACTTTTATATACATATATATATTATATTATATATATATTAATATAAATTTTATAAATTTTTTAATATATATTTTGTGTGGGGTGTGTTGTGTGTGTGTGTGTGTGTGTGTGTGTGTTGGGGGGGGGGTAAAAATATTTATATGTAATATATTACTCTATATTGTGAAAAAATTTATATATATAAAGAAAACACTATATATATATAATATATTATATATATATATATTTTATATTTATATATAATTTTAAAATTTATATTTTGTGTGTGTGGTGTGTTTGTTGGGGGTGTGTGTGTGGGGGTGTGTTTTTGTGGTGGTATACACACACCACACTAACACACACCACCACCACACACACACACACCACACCACACACACAACACACACACTACATAATTTTTTATATATATATTTTATATATTTATTATAATGTATAATATATATATATTATATTATACATTATCTTCTTCTTCTATCTATCTATCTATCTATCATCTATTAATATTATATTATATATATATATATATATATTTTATATATATATATATTATATATACCAAAATCATGCATAATTTTTTGTATATAATAAAAATAGAGAGAGGGGGAGATAATTTAATTTTATTAATATATTGATATAACAAAATATATACCAAATATATTCTATTTGATTAGGGCATATATATGTATTATATATTATAAACAATTTTATAAATATACATATAAATATTACTCATACTTATGCTGAGATGTATATGTATCTTCTACTATCCTCTACTATCTATCTCCTTTTTTCTGTCTATCTTCTACTATCTTCTATCTATCGGGCTTTATCTCTCTCTCTCTCTCTCTCTCTCTCTCCTCTCTCTTCTCTCTCTCTCTCTCTCTCTCTCTCTCTATATAATATTATAATATATATATATATATTATATTATATATTATTATATTTATAAAAACCATACAAAATCCAACGTAACATACACTTCATCTGTCATCTATCTTCTATCTATCCCTATCTATCTTCTATCTATCTATCTTCTATCTATTATCTATCTATCTATCTCTCTCCTCTCTATATAATATATTGTGTGTGTGTGTGTGTTGTGGTGTTGTGTGTGGGGTGGGGGTATTGTGAATAAAAAAAGATTCCGAATTTTAGGTCAAATCTTACATATTTGTATATACTACATACTACTACTTTATATATATATATATATATATAATATTTTATTAAAATATATTATAATATATATTACTATATATATGTTATTATATATATATTTATTTTATATTATATTTAAAAATTATATATATATATCATTATTTAATATTATTTTTTTTTGGGGGGTTTATTGTGGGATTTTTATTTTCCGTATATTAATATATATAATTTTATATTAAAATTTTATTAATATATATTCTTTTTTTATATATATAATACTTTCTTATATATTAAAATATTATATATATATATATATTATATTTTTATATATATATTATATATTATATATTATATATTATTATAATTAGGTTTTGTAAAAGCAAGATACCTTTTTACTTATTTTAATTAAAAATATAAAAGTATATATGTATTAAAAGAAATAAAAAATTAGATATGATTTTTTTTCCCATTACATGTATTCACGACACACACGACACACACACATATATTTTTATATATATATAATAATATATATATATATTTTTTGTTTTTATTATAAAATATATATTATTAATATATTATATATGTATATAAAATATATTATATATATATTTTTTAATATATTATATTTTATATATATGTATATATTATATTGTATGCTGTTGTATATAATTGTCTAGTAAAAGTTGGGTAGATTGTAATTAAGATATTAAAATAAATTTATAAAAAACTTATTATTGTATTTAAATATTTTATTCAATTTATATCTAAATAAATATATTATATATATAATATATATATTATATATATATGTATATATATAATTATATATAAATGTCTATATATATAGATATAATTCACATACTATATAATATGTTATATTGTATAATATAAAATATATATATATATATTTATAAAATTATTATTTAATATATTATAATTATATATATATGTATTTTTAAATATTTTCATACAAAAAATCACACACATACATAACAACATACACACCCACACACACACACCCCACACACACACACCACACAAAACCCCACCCCACACACCCATATTATTATATA
>NW_023659113.1:0-12500 GCF_015228065.2 Penaeus monodon
GACAATTGAAATTGAAAAACTGAATTGAATGTTCATTTAGCCTTTAAAATTAGAATTAAAAAATCATAGGGGTACATCATATTCAGAAACAGGCTCAACTATTGAGAGGGGTACCCTTTTGCAATTTGACAAAAGTATATAAAGAGATCTGGATGTTTTTTAAATAATACTAATACCATGAGAACTGACTAGTAATTTAGTGAGAGTTTTGGGACGAAAAGTGACGACGCCAACACACGCCATGTTTACCGCCAGCCAATTGTTCCCAGAAAAAAAAAAGTTCATCTTTTATTCATTTGTGGCCCGTAGAAACAGCTATGGAATTAGGAATTACCCGAAGATGACAATTCCGACTGCATCAAGAAATTAATTGGGGATGGAACATTAGAAAAAATTTGAAGTGCATAAGAGAGAAAAAAAAAATCGTGAAAGTTAGAAGGGTAGGATTGATTACTTATTCGTCCAAGGATAAACGTGCTCAGTGAATGTAGTAAATTTAATCACATGCTTTTTCGGCAGCATGGTTATTTAAAATTAATGTGAATTTTCGCTATTGTTTGGGTTTTACAGAAATCCAGGAGTTAACGGGGCTAGTGTATAGAAAACGGAGGGAGGAGGGGTGATTGTCTCAATTTTTTTATATTTTTTATTTCTGTTGTGATTTTTAAGATAGGAAAAGGGAAGGTGTATATATATAACCTTAGAAGTTAATTTAGTTTGAAAAAGAGAATATTCCTTCGTTTTTCTTAAAATGATTATTGCTAATTTGTAAGAATACATTACAGTATACCCCCGTTAATATCTATATGATTACAGAATAAAAGAAATTGAATAAAGTTGGAAGTTATGTTTCTAGTTACCTTTAAGATACGCTCAAAAAAATACAGGCCCCCCCCCCCAACGAAACTTTCATTTATGACCGCTAAGTCATTCAAGTGGCATTAACTTAAGTAAATCAATTTGATTTTTTTTTCGGGGTGTTCTCAGACCCAAATCCCGGGCGGGGGGCGGCAGTGCTGACGTAATTTTGAAATAACTTACTAAGGTCATGTAATATTGTAATATCAAGGTTATGTAATATTGTGTCTTTGTCTATCGTTTAAAAAAAACCCCAACGTTGGCACCATCGCTTTTGATGGTTAATTTTCATTACTCCTGGTTTTGGGGGCAGTAATAAAAAGAAAAAAAAAAAGAAAAAAAAAAAAATATACAATATATATAAAATATATATAATATATAATATATAATATATATATATATATATAAAATATATTTTATATATATATATATATATTATATATATATATATATATATATATCTTTTATATAAAAGATATTTATTTTTATATTATTATATATATAATTATATATTTTTTATTTATTTTATATTCTATTTTTAAATTCATTTCTTATATTTTTCTATCTTATCATATTATTCTATTATCTTTAAATTTTTTTGTTCACCCCAACCATCCCCCCACCCCCCCCACCACCACCCCCCCACCCCCCCCCCACAAAACCCCACCAACACCCACCCCCACCCTATATTTTTATATTTTTTTATTTATATTTTTTTTAATTTTTTTATTTATTTTTTGCATATTTAAAAAAATGTACATAAATATCCCTATGCAATATACTCATATATATTATATATATTAATATACTTATTTTATTTATTAATAATATTTTTATATATTTATTTATATTTTTCTATATTATATTTTATTTTTTTTAGATTTTATCTATATATTTGAAAAATTTTATATTAAAATTAATATATTGTAATACAAAGACCACCCCCCATTGGTTTTTATTCTATTCGAAATAATACCAAAATTAAATGAATTTAAATATTTTCCCAACATACATTGGCGAAAAAAAGAAAAAAAAAAAAAAGAAGAAAAAAAAAAAGTTATTATCGCATATGTTATAATTTCGTTCTGTTTCCAAAGGGAAAATTAACCTGACCTCAGCTAACACAATTCGTTTTCTTTTTTTTTGTTCTCAGGGAAACCCCAGTTATGGATGTTTTCTTAAAATAGACGTATGTTTAAAATACCTAACTGCTTTTTTTCAAAGGTTTTTTGGATTGTTGTGTGTGGGTGTGGTGTTGTGTGTGTTGGGTGTGGTGTGTTGTGTGGTGGTTTGTGTGTGTGTGGTGTGGCTTGCTGCATAGTGTAATGTGCGTGTTTAATTGTGTATGATGTGTACTATCTGAGTGTATGTGCGTTTTGTGTGTGCGTATGTGTTAATGTGCGGAGGGAGGGGGGGGGCCCCACGCCTTTCCTCTTTTTTCCTTTTTCCCTTTCTTTTTTTTCCCCCCTTTTTTCCATTACGAAGGAACGGAAAAACGTTAAACTCCCCCCTGGAACTTTTTCATTTTTCCCAGGGGCTTCTCAATTTTGCTCCAACGCCCGCTCGACCCCGAGGGTCCCAGGGGGGGGGGGGGAGGGGAAATAGGAGAGAGGGGGGGTCAGGGGGGGGCTGTGAGAGGTCGGGAAAGGAAAGGGGGGGGGCGGCAGAGAGGGGAGAGGGAGGGGGGGGAAAGGAGAGAGAGAGAGGAAGAGGGGAGTAGAGGAAGTTAGAGAGAGGAGAGAGAGGATGAGAGAGAGAGAGAGAAGAGAAGAGAGAGAGAGAGAGACAACAGACAGACCAGGAGACACGAGAGACAGACAAGAGAGATTTCTAGCACTAACGCTTCCATAACTTTTGCTCGCCACCACCCCCTAAACAAAAGGAACACTGCGTTCTTCTTAACAGGGGCAAAGGAGAGATTAGAACAACAAATTTAACCTTATCTCTTCTTTTCTCTACTCCTCCCTCCTCCTCCTCCCCCCCCCCTCTTCTCCCCTCTGGCCTCTCCCCACCTCCATCTTTCTTCCTCTTGCCCTCCTCCTCCTTCGCTTTCCCTGTTCGCTGTCCTTTCTTCTCCTCTTCTCTTCTTTCTTCTCTTCTCCTCTCCTGTGATTCTCCCCTGGTTCTTCCATTTTCCTGCCTTTTTTTTCCCCAACCCCCCCCACCCTTTCCCTCTCTCCACCCTTTTCCCTTTCCACTTTTTAGCACATTGCAAAAAATTCTCCCTTTTCCTATCCCCCCCTACCATTTTTTTTTCTCTTTCTCCCCCACCCCCCCCCAAAACCCCTCTCCCACCACACTTCCCCTTTTAAATTGTTTCCTTTCTTTCATCCTCCCTTCCTTACCCCCTTGCACCCACTCTTTTTCAGCCCTTTTTCCCCCCCCATTTTTTCCCCTTTCCCTTCCCCCACTTTATCCCACATTCCTTCTCCTGCCAGGGGCCCTTTTCCACCCCCCTCCCCCCCCCCCCCACTCCATCCCCCCTCATTCCATCCTCCCCTTCCACCCCAACCCCCTCCCCCTTCACCCCAACCCCCTCCTCCTTTTCCCCCCCCATCCCCTCCCCTTCCACCCAACCCCTCCTCCTTCCCCCCCCAACCCCCCTCCTTCCACCCCAACCCCCCCTCCTTCCACCCCATCCCCCTCCTCCTTCCACCCCAACCCCCTCCACCATCCACCCCAAAACCCCCTCCTTTCCCCCCCAAACCCCCCCCTCCTTTCCCCCCATCCCCCTCCTCCCTTTCCCCCCCTTCCCCCCCCTCCCCCCTCCCCCACATCCCCTATCCGCACCCTTCCCTATCCTCCCTCCCCACGCCGCCCTCACCCAGACTTTAAATTTTTTAAAAAAGCAGCCTTTTGACCCGGGGGGTCCCCTATTTTCAGTCTGAGAAACCGTTCCCAAACGCCCTTTTTTTTTAGTTGCAAAAAAGGGCCGCGGGGTTTTGCATCATTTGTGTCAGGGGGCCCAGTCCCCTCCCAGGAAAAGGGGACGGGGCGCGCTCTCGGATGACGCTGCCAAAAGATTCGTTTAATTTTTTTTTTTATTATTATCATTTTATTATTTTCATTATTATTTTGTTATATCATTTTATATTTTTATTATCTTATTATTATTTTTATTATTATTTTTATTATTATTTATTTTGTTTTTATTATTTTTATTATTTTTATTTTTATTTATTATTTTTTTTTATAGTAATTATTTTTTACACAAATTATTTTAAATTTGCTTCGGGGTTTAAAGCTATCATTATTTTTTATTTTTTTTGCAATTTTTTTTTTTATTTATTATTATTATTTGCTTCAGATCTAAAAATTATATTATTGTTTTTTTTTATTTTTTTTGTTATTACATTATTATATTTATTATTTTTATAATAATTTTTCATATCATCATCACATCATTATTATTTTATTACTATTTTTACATTATTTTATTTTTATTATTTTATTATTTTTATTTCATTATACAATTTTTTTAAAAATTATTTTTATTTAAATTTTCATCAATCTAATGTTTTAATTTATTATTTTATTTCATTTTTCTATATTATTTTTATTATTTTCACATCATCATCATCATTGTGTTTTATTATTTTAATTTTTTTACTATTATTTTATTATTATTATTATTATTATTATTATTTTTTTATTATTATTATTATTTTATCTTATTTCGGATCTAATGTTTTTATTTATTCTTTATTAAATTTTATTTATTTTTTTTTATTTATCCTTCATTCTTATTATTTCTTTTATTATTACTTTTTATTTAATTTTTTCATTTCTGGGGGTTCGATTTCTTTTTTTTATTTACGATTTAATTTTTTTTTTTTTTTTGGGGGGGGGGTCTTTTTTTATTTTTTTTTGTATTTTTTTTTTTTTTTTAAATTGATGTTTTTTGTTTTTTTATTTCTCTTTTTGTTTTTTTTTTTTTTTTTTTTCATTTTCTAAAATTTATCCGTTTTCGTTTTTCGTCCCCTTTACTTTTTTGGCTTTTAAATTATCTCTTTTTTTCTTATTTTCTAGTTTTTTGTTTTTTTCGTTTCTCCATGTTGTCTTTTTTTTTCTTTTTATTTACTTTTTCATCCCCCAAAAATAAAAGGTTTTTTCATATTTTCTTCAAATCCACTAAATACATTTTTTTAATTTTTTAATTAAAAAAAGTTTTTTTAAAAATTCTCTGTGTCTGCTTTAAATTCCTTCACTTTTTTTCTCTCTAATTCTTTCTTGGAACGAGGGAAAAAAGAAAATGAAGGAAGAGAAAGAAGAGAAAAAAAAAACCCCTTTGGAAGAAAAAGAAATAGAAACAAGGATAGATAGATAGGTAAAAATAGATAGAAAATAATAGGATAGTAGATGATGGGGTAAGAGACAGAAGATGATAAAAGAAATAGGTGCATATAATAAAAGGGGGGAGAGATAGAGAGAATAGAGAGAGACAGAGGGAAAATTTCTTAAAAAAAAAATGGGGAGATAATCACGGATAAAGAGATAGAGAGAGAGAAAAAAAAAATAGAAATGGAGAAATTCGAAAAAAAGGCAATCTTTCTCTACCCCTTTACTTTTTTCCTTCCTTTCTTTCCCCCCCCTCTCCTTTCCCCCCCCTTTTCCCCTTCTCTTTTCTCCCCCTTTCCCCTTCCTTCCTTTCTCTCCCTTTCCCCCCCCTTTTTTCTTCCTTTCCCCTTTTCCTTTTTCTCCCTTTCCCCCTTTTTCTTTTCTTTCCTTCCCCCCCCCCTTTCTTTTCTCTCCCTTTCCCCTTTCCTTCTCTTTCCTCCCTTTTCCCCCTTTCCTTTCCCTTTTTCTCCCCTTCCCCCTTCCTTCTTTTTCTCCCCCTTTTCCCCCTTTTTTCCCCCTTTCCTCCTTTCCCCCCCTTCCTTCTCTTTCTCACCCTTTTCCCCCCTTTTTCCTTCTTTTTTCCCCCTTTCCCCCTTTCCCTTCCCTTTTAGCGGCTTTACCCTTCACAAACCCCCTGAAAACCCACGATGCTCTGATCAAAAACCCGTCATCCACGCTCCCCCAGACTACCTCGCCCTTATCATAAAAAATCCAAATTTCAAATACTCTGCCCCTCAAAAATCATTGCCATTGAGATTAAGAGGGAAAAATGGTAAAAACGAGGAGGGGATATGTTTAATAGTATATATATATTATATTAATATAATAATATATATAATATATATATATATATATATTATATAATATATATATATATTTTGTGTGTTGGGGTGTGTGGTAACACATACCACACATACAAGTCCTCTCCCCTTTCTTCTCTCTTCTCTCTCTTATATATATATATATTATATATATATATATATATATAATATATATAATATATTATAAAAAAAATATAAATTTATAATAAATATATTATATTTTAAATAATATATATTATAATATATATATATATATATTAATATATATATTTATATTATATATAAAAAAATTATACACAAAAAATTTTGCATATATACACACCAAAATTTTTATATTATAAAATTATAATATATATAATATATAAAATAATTATAATATATATTATTAGATGAAGATAGATGATAGATAGATAGATAGAAGATGATATAGATATATATACCCTAGATATATATATTTTGTTTTTTTGTATATCTACTATATATCTCACCAAAAATATACAATACAGTATATTTATTTATCTCTAATTTTCTTTATCTGTCTTTCTCTCTCTTCTTCTTTACTTTCTCTCTCTCTCTCTCTCTTCTATATATTTTTATATTTTATATATATATAATATAATATATATATATATATATTAGTATGATATAGATAAATATAAGATTTTATATATTATATTATTTTTATATATATATATATTATATTATAATATATATATAATTGTGCCTACCGATACGGTTTTTGACGATACTTGGTCCCAAAATTTGCATCAGCAGTTGACGGGGTTTTTTATAATGGGCGGTGACCAAGACCCCGCCCGGGTAGAGGTTGTTTGGGAAATCCTTTTGGTTGGTTCTCAACTCATCTCATATTACATAGGTCCCCTACCGTATCTGAGTGTGTGAAAGTGTGATGTGTACAACCACACACATTCACACATCCAACACCAAAACACACACACACACACACCCACCACACACCACAACAAAAAATTATATATATTATATTTTATATATATATATATATAAATTATAAATTTTTATATATATTTTAATGCTCATGTTTGAGCGGCGTGGACCTCTCCATATCCTTCGCCCTCAACCGATCTTGCGCTTTCTTTCATTTACCATCGACAGCCCGCAAATATCTTTTATGTTTCGCTCATCTTGTCTTTGGTTTTTCCCCTTCCCCTGTTTCCATCAACCATCCCTGTCAGCAAAATTTTTTCAAACTTTCTCTCCTTTAAATGTATTTGTCTGTACACCCCATTTTAAAACTATTGACCTATTTCTTGTCTATTTTCTTTAGCCCCCCAAACACTCAGAACCATATGACCAATTGGGAAATCTAATAAGTTCAATAACCCAGTTTTGTCCATAAGGAAATGCTTCGGTCTCCCCAGATGTTATTGAGAGCAACTGTGGCGTTTTTGGCAATGGCAACTCTTCTTTTTATCTCTGGTGAATCATCATATGTATTAGTTTAAAACAGCTCCAAGGTAAGTGAACTCTTTCACATTTTCCATTGATTGTAACTGCTCATCATCATTCACTCCCGGGTTATCTTCGAATCTTCATGATCTTAGTTTTCTGGCATTAAGAAACAAGCCAGCCTTTTTGCTTGCTTCTCTAACTTTAACTAATATTTGTTGTAGTTCAGGATACTGCTGGCGATTAAAACTATATCATCGGCGTATCTTACATTTGATATTTTGTATCCTCCAACATCTACAGTTCCTTCAAAATTCTCTGGAGCATCCTCATAATAGCTTCAGAATATATATTAAAAGGTGCGGAGACAAAATGCAACCTTGTCATACTTCCTTGGTTGACTTTGAACCATTCTGAACCCATAAGTGGTTCTTACAGTTGCTTGTTGTTGGTCATACATGCTTTTATTTGTTGGATGATGTGCTTCGGAAACCTCTACGTTATGTTATTCCAGAGGATATCATGATCAACGTATCAAAAACCTTCGAGTAACCCGATGAAAAACAGTATAGGTTTTTCTGATGTTCTCTGTTTTTCTCTATGATCAATTTCAGATTTAGAATCTGATTTCGGGTATTTTTTCCAGGGCGAAACCTGTTTGTTCGTCTGCAGTTTCTTCTCTTAACTTCAATTTCATAATTTCAGTAAAAATTTTTTCAATAAAATTTTGCTGCTGTGACTTATTAATGCATTTGTCCTGTTATTGTTGCATTGGAGTGCATCCCCTTTTTTTTAGGTATGGAATAAAGACTGATTTTAACCCAATCTTCTGGGCCCTCTTCTTTCATTCCATATTTTCATACAAAGTTTGTAGAAGAAGTATTCAATACTTTCGCCAGCATTCTTGATTAGTTCTGCTGTTATATCATCTATTCCCGGGCTCTTGTTATTCTTTAATTCTTTTATGGCTTTTATGATTTCGTCTAGCAGTGGCGGTGGTTCATCTTCGCTGTCATTGAGTCCAATTAATGTTGTTGTTAGATCTTTATTCTTTTTGTATAGGTTGGAACAATATTGATTCCATCTATCTTTGACTTCTTTTCCATCACATAAAACTAGTCCATCTTCAGTTCTGATAGTGTCCATCGTAGGTTTAAATTTTCGTGTAATGTTTCGTACTCCTTGGTAGAGTTCTTTAGTTGTCTTATTGATAGAACAGTTTCAAATTTTCTGGCAAAAGTTCATTTAAATATTTTTCCTTATCTCGTCGCAATAATCTTTGATTTTTTTTTATTTGTTTTTTGTAAAATTTCATCTTCAATGGTTATTGATACCCCTTTGTTTTTAGACATCTTGTATTAATTTCACATAGTGTTTCTTCAGATATCCAGGGGGGAATGTATCTTTTTCTTTTTTGGGGATAGTTTTTTTAAGCAGCTCTCAGCCCGGAGTTCTTTTCCTTCTTCCACAACTCATTTTATATATATATATATATATAATATATATATATATATATATATATATATAAAATTTTATTATATATATTATATATATATATGTGTGTGTGTGGTGTGTGTGTGTGGTGTGTGTGTGGTGTGTGTGTGTGTGTGTGTGTGTGTGTGTGTGTGAGAGAGAGAGAGAGAGGTGTGTGTGTGTGTGGAGAGAGAGAGAGAGAGAGAGAGAGTGTGTGGTGTGTGTGTGTGTGTGTTGTGGTGTGTTGTGTTGTGTGGTGGGGGTGTGTGTGGTGTGTGGGGTGTGTGTGTGTGTGTGAGAGAGGAGAGAGAGGGGAGAGAGAGGGGTGTGTGTGGTGGTGTGTGTGTGGTGTGGGTGTGGTTGTGTGTGTGTGTGTGGTGTGTGTGTGTGTGTGTGTTTGTATGTGTGTGTTTGTGTGTGCCTGTGCTTCTGTGCTTCTGCTTTTGACGTTATTTATTACTATGTCATTATTTGCAACACTATCATTAACATTACTACATTACTATTAACATCATAATTATTATATTTACTTCTTTTGTTTCTATTATCATTAATATCACCACTTTTAGTCATCAAAATGGATTTTATTTTTATCTCTGTTATCGTCACTACCATTATCATCATAATTATTATTATTTGAAAATCAAAATAAATTATATATTATAATGGGAAAAGATTCTTATGCACTAACGTGGTGAGTTAGTTTAGTTTAGTCCTTTATTTACCACCCTGGCTAACTGCACAGGCGTGGGCAAGCTGTGGTACATTTGATGCATGGTTATAACATATAATGGTATTACATTTCAATTTTAGGCTATAACATTATTATGATAAGTACTATATCAATTACAGAAAGGAACAATTACAGTCGTTTATCTACTCATCTGCCACGCCGGCGTACAGCTTGGGCGTGGAAAGGCATTGCTACATTTGATATGCAGTCATGTGATGCTACAGTGGTGAGTGGTGAGCTTAAGTAAGTTAAGTAAGTTTATTTACCACCCTGGCTATCTGCTCAGGCGTGGGCAATCATGATTACAGTTTTACATATGTCTGACATTGTACAGTAGTCTGTAACTACTGTAGTTGTACAAGGTAAAATATAAATATAAATCATACATCATACAAAAATTATTACTTACATATGCTTTTGCCACTGTGTTTGAATAACACTGTTATTTGCATACGGGAGTTATCACATAGTAAATTTAGGGTATAGTACGAGTATATCTTCCAATGTATCAGATGAAATTAAATATTCACATAGTTCTTTATACCTCATGTTAGGTGGTCTGAAAGGCTGTATCACATGACATTCCGAGATATAGTGCTCAAGCGTTCGTTTGTTTTCTTCGTTACACAGTCTACATCTAGATTCATCTGCACTTCTTTGCAACCGTGCAGTTGCCAGTACATTCTGTAACCTAAACGTATTCTGGCAATAACCACGTCACAATGTCTGGTTTGACTTCGGTGCCACCCATAGGAAGGCTTGCCATCCCTATACTGATCGTAGTGCCTTATGGTACAGCTTTCAGGCCTTTGAGTGTTAATCAGATCTACTAGTTCTTCCTTATGAGAACTTTTCAATATATGTGCAACCCTAGCAAGAGGCATGCAAGATCTATGTTCACAATATCCTTGCTGCAGGCTTCTTTTGCCAATTTGTCTACGTGGTCGTGCTTGCGTATGCCAACATGAGATGGTATCCATACAAACTGAATGTTGAAATTGCGCTCTATTGCATAGGTTACGTTACGCTTAATGCAACTCACAATTTCTTCATCGCCACCTGCTTTGAAAGAATTTAGCGTCCGAAGAGCACTTTGAGAGTCACAGAAACTACTCCAGAGCCCCTAGACATTAAGAATTCCGTTGCGAGGAGTATACCTGCCAGCTCCGTTTGTGTAGTGCTGGCCCAGTTTTGTATTCTCATATTAACTTGATGTTGTAGTAAGCCATTTTTGTATACAGCGCAAGCACAACCAGCTTTGTATCCAGACTGTACGGATCCGTCGGCGTAACACTCATATGCATCATCACCCATAGATTCTTGTGTTCCGTTACCGTTGCTAGCGCATTTGTTTCAACACACAGTTATGCACCTTGTTTTTTTGTGGTAGACATGTAAGATGCACGATCAGTGTTGAATTTTTCCATGGTGGAATGGAGCGACCTTTTGGTATTTTTACTAATTGGAACATTGAGTTTTATAATGTTCATGGAGATTTTGTGTATCAGAGGGCGCGGCGTGTGTGTGATTTGTCACGTCTACTTGCGTGATTTTATGTTGCAGTGTTTTTGGAAATCTGAGAGATACGAGGGTTCCCTCAGAGCTTTGACCCCAAAATATGGTGGAAATAAATAATATACTATCAGAAATGGATGGTAAGTTTAAAACTGATCTCATGTTTACTATCCTTGCTGTTCTCGGGCGCCGAGGATAAACCTCATAGCTTCATTTTGCACTACCAACAAACTACCTATTTCTGATTCCTTACACTGCAACAAGTGCAGTGAATGGTAGTATACAACTGACATTATAAAAGCCAAGTAAAACAGTCTAGCGAGCTTAACATTGATGCCATGTTCTCTTCCGACAAGAAACTTTCAAAGGTTTCAATCTCTCCCAGAGTCTCTTCTTTAGAGAGAGGACCAGGTCTGCATCATTTACATTCACCCCGAGGATATTTATACTTGTGGCATATGTCAAGCTCCTGGTCACCTATGCGAAAAGTGGGTGGGGGTATGATACATGGGTTTAGAGCCATTGTTTTCTCAGCGGAAATGACTAATCCACACTCATGTGCCTTTGCTGTGATTCTGTCGAGAATTATTTGCATCCTCACTTGTGATGTCTCTGACGCATATGTCATCAGCATAGCATTAATGGATTCACCATCCCCAAGTGGGATATCTGCCACCAGCTTGTGCAT
This sequence comes from Penaeus monodon, assembly GCF_015228065.2. Taxonomy (NCBI): domain Eukaryota; kingdom Metazoa; phylum Arthropoda; class Malacostraca; order Decapoda; family Penaeidae; genus Penaeus; species Penaeus monodon. Next base: position 11,855 of record NW_023659113.1, read on the forward strand.
GAGGACATTGAACAGCATAGGGCTGAGAACTCCTCCCTGTGGCGTCCCAAGTTCAAAAGACTGTGAAGTGGAACTTCTCACTCCCCTGAACAGGACACTTGCAATCTGTTCGAGAGATACATTCTAATCCAGTTCAATATTTTACCCGGATGCCAAAGCTACTAATTGTTCTAGGATAACTTCTCTGTTTGCAATGTCAAAAGCTGACTTAAGGTCAAGAAAAACAGTGTGCTTCCCTGGATTAGAGTGTGAAAAGTACTCTGCAAAGCAATGTTGTGTGCTACGTCCCGATAGAAATCCGTACAGTCTGTGAGATAATTTACCTTGTAACCTGTACCTGAGTCTGTTCAAAATTATCCTTTCTAGAACTTTGCATACACATGAGGTTAATGAAATTGGTCGGTATTTATCAGTGTTTGATTTCGGTATAGGGATGATTAGACTGCGTGTCCAGGAGCCAGGCAGAATACCTTGTGACAAACTTAACCTGTATAGGTGCAAAAGGGGATTACCAGGTACCTGAGCTATAAGGCGGAGGACACTATAGGTAATTCCATCCTCACCTGGGGCGGACGCTTTTCCTTTGATCAGTGCATTGTTCAGTTCCCACTCAGTGATCTCAGCAAAGTCTGAGGGGTCAGTATCA
>NW_023659113.1:17500-22131 GCF_015228065.2 Penaeus monodon
GAGAGCTAAAACGAGGGGTCCTCAAAAAAGAGTTTTTATGGAGAAAATCCGAGATCCTCATCAGCAGAAAACTTTAGTGAAAGGATGGCAGTGTTTCAAATTTCAGCAAGGAAAATGTGGTCTGTGAACGGAGGCAGTATTGATGTGTCTATATAGAAGGTGAACCATTATGAATTTTATATTATCTTTATTAATGTTATCGATAGTTATTGGGTTTCTATCATCGTGGTTATATTATGTTGTTTGTTATTAATATTCATATGTGTAAGTGTATTAGTAAACCCTTGATACTATTATATAGTCGTTGTTGTTGTTATCATTTTGGTTTGCATTATTATTGTAACTAATGATATAATAATCATCTTTGTCGTTATTGTTATAAGTATATTTATTAATATAATTTTTATTAAAATCTTTATCATTTTACTATCATTATCATTATTGTTGTCATCATTATCATCATTATCATTATTATTTGTTATTTTTACGTTGTTTTTACTACTATTGTTTTCTATTACTACTACTGCTACTACCACTAAAAATTTTAATTATTTTATCATTACATTTTTCATCACTTCATGACCATTAAAATACACACAACATTCATTTCCCTTCTCTAACGTACTCCCAAAGCTTAAAGAGAAAGACAGAGATACATTTTTGAAAAACATTAAAAGGTTTTTTCGGGAAAATTTCCCCTATGGCCTTTATCTATTCCAAATTTCTTATATCCCAAAAGTCCCCGGGGATAGGATGACCATTTTTGGAAAACCGTCCTATTGCTCTCTTTTCATCCGGCATTGTTTGGTCTTTTATAATAAAAATTTTGTGACCGAATGTTGTGCAATTTGGTAGGGTGGAAAATGGACATGGCATTCAGTTTTATTGCCACCCACAACACACACAACACACACACACACACACACACACACACACACACCCACAACACACACCACATATATATAAAAATTTTATATATATTATAATATAATTTTAAAGTGTGTTGGGTTGTGGTGTGTGTTGTGTGTGTTGTGTGTGGTGGTGTGGTGTGTGTGTGTGTGTAACCACCCCACATTTATAATTTTATATTTTTATATATATATATATATATATATATATATTTTTAATATTTTTATATGATATATGTATATATATATATATATATATATATATATATATATTATATTAAAATAATAAATATAATATTATTTGGTGTTGTGTGTGGTGGTGTGTGTGTGGGTGTGTGGTGTGGGGTGTGTGTGTGTGTGTGTGTGTGTGTGTATATTATATTATATTATATATATATATAATATAATATATATATTTAAATATATATATATATATTATGCACACACAATTTTAAATACAGAAAAGTACACATACACCCAAAAATATTTTATACAAAAAAAAACACATAGACACACACACACACACAAACACACACACAAATTATATATATTTATATATAAAATAATTTATATAAAATTATATAATATATATTATATAATTATATAATGCAGTGGTAAAAACATGCATATAATGCCGAATGGCCGTATTTTTTGCGAGAAAGTGGCTTTACCCAAATATTCGCTTTTTTAAAAGACTTCTTTCCATCTCCCCCAGTCATTTGCCATTAAGTTCTCTCCCTGTGATTTTTTTGTTACCTAAGGACCCATTAGAAAATTTAGCGTCAGAGTGTTTTTGATTTTCATTAAAATATTTCTTAGACGTTACAGGGAACATTTAAATTTTGGAGCATTTGATCTTTTATTTATTTTCTTTTTTTGCTAAAGAGAAAAAGATTTTTTTTGGAATTCCATTGAGTCTCGGGGGAATTGCATTCTATTGAAGCTTTTGGAAAAATGACTTAGAAAAAAGTCGTCAAAATTATTTCTAATTCAAAAACTAATTTCCGGTTTGTCTTCTGGCAATGGCGGTGATGTGCGGCACAGCTGAAAAGCTGAGGGGGATTTTATCAACGTTCGTCTCGATGATGAAAAAGGAAAAAAATAAAACAAATGAAATTAAATAAAAATTACATCGTACATATCGTGATTTCGAATTTTAAAATCTTTAATTGGGGTTCAAAAAAGGGGAAAATTTTTTTTTTTTTGAAGTTGCCTTTTTTGTTTTAGGAATTATCATTAATTTTTTCACAGAGCTTGAGGTTTCCGGGGTTTTCACTTCCAAAAAATGATAATAAAAACAATAAATAAAAAAAAAGCGTAAATTCGTCTCCCGACAAAAAAACGTATTTTTTTTCAAACGTTGTTCACTTTTTTGTTTTCAATGTCAAGTAAAGTTCACGGATTGCATACGCTCCGCCCCCCTTTAAAAACTTGACCAAAAGACGCCCCCAACAAAATTCCGAGTTTTTTTATATCCGCTTAAATGAACACTGATAAAATAACATTCAACTCCCCTTTCTATCCTGATGGTTAGCTTTACATGCTTTCTTAGACCGCAACGGGGAAACAGAAGTTTTGTTGCAAAAGTGGAATCGTTGAAAAAAAATAAGCTAAATCCGATACTGGTTTTTAGGGTTAAATATCCGTGTTTATTTTTTTTTAATCCAGGGTTTTTAAAAAAATAAAAGTCCGGGTTTTTGGTGTTTATTACAAAAAACCCCCTATTTTACGACTGGCGGTTGGGGTTTTAAAAAATTTAAGTGCTGTTTGCATCACACAGTTATTGCGATTTTCTTCCGGGCTAAAAATCAAGAAAAAGAAGCTTTATCATTAAAACAATTTAAATTTTTATTATTTTTTTATTTTTATTTGCGTTATAATTAAAACAAAAAACTTTGTTTTCATCCGATATGAAGAAAAAATAATTAAACAGAACTGGAGGCAACATCCTTTAAACATCTTTCAAAAATTTACGTTAAATATTTGTTCATTTTGTGTAAAAAAAAACGAAAAAAAACTTTCAAACTGGGTCGATTAAACTAAATTACATAATTTCAGTACACATCTTATGGTCTTATTAGGCAAACAAAAGTTAAAATTGCTTAGGGACTCAACGAAAATACATCATTTTAAAGGAAAAAAGGTGTTCCTAGATGAAATTTTCTTAGTGGTAATGGGGTATTAGTGCTCATTCATTCGATAAAAAATGGTTATCAAGATGAAAAATGGTTATAACTTCCTAATAACACCATGAGACAAGTTAGTCGATCGGGGTGAAGGAATTTAACGTATCGAAAGCTAATCGTAAACCAACCTCCCCTCTTATCTATCCGCTTTTCCCTTGTTCATCACGGTTTTCTTTGTCCCTTTTGCAATCTTCAGCTTCGAGGATTGCCCCTTGTCATTCCCATGCATCGAAATCACTACGACAGGAAAACAAAAACAAAAATTCGCCACATGTTAAAAGTCGTTTCGTTTCGCCGTCCCTTGTCCATTCGTCATCCGTGTCTGTGCCGGTTCATTTAACTTCTCCTTCCATATTATATTACCCTGGAGGTGGAGCCGACGTCCGCCTATGTTCATTCCTCGTTCCTCTTCAACCCTTGCTCGCGCGAGGGCGTTCTAAAAGGGGTGGATTTCCGTGCTCTGCTGACACCAGAAACGGATGGAATGGACCGAGATGAATTGACACGCCGGAGGATCACAGCGCTCTGGCATTCCTGTCTCCCATGTGTGGTATTTTACATTATATATTCATTAAGAACGAGGAATACCCTTCCCTTTCGTGTTTTTTTTCTACTTCCTTTTTTGGTTGCTCGTTACTGTCAAATAAAGCATACGTCCGGGTCCATTTTAAAGTCCCCCAACGCGACGACCCCGTTTATCAACAGGGGGCCCCGGATGTCTTGAGTATCATGAATCTGATGGCTCTTCCCTCGCCTATAAGCCAATAAAAAATACCTCAGACCGGATCGGAATGTCACCACGGGAGGAGAGGAAAAATGACAAGGTCCCCGGGAGTGTTGGCACCCCTGCGCCACCACTGGCCATTAGGCGCCAGGGACGCGGCTTAACCCGTCAGGTCGGCCGCCTCACGTCTTTCCCAACACCTTGAGAAAACTAATTAACAAACACCCTTTAAAAAACTTTAGCTGAAACGCGCCGCTGCCGGCTGTGGGTTTCAACGGACGAGGAAAATAGGGGAGGCAAAAAAATGCGTAAACATCTCTAGAGCAACAGAGAAATTATCACAAAATTTGGCCGAGTTGGGGGAAAGGGGGAAAGGGAAAAAGGTGAAAACATGTTGGAGGAGGGGAAAAATAGGTTTCGCGAGTTTAAACCAAAAAAAAAAAAAAAAAAAACCACCACACACACACAACAAAAAAAAAAAAAAAAAAAAAAAACGAAATAAAAGAAGAAGAAAAGAAAGATAGCGAGTGCGTTGTTATGAAGCGTGTAGTACAGCCAGAGGTTAATGGTGGCGCGGCATTCCTGGTCCACCTGACAAACTTAATGAGGGTTTTTTTTCACGCCGGGGTTAATTTTTCCCCCTTGTGACGCAGCCCCAGATTTGAAATACGCGAGGATGTCACTGATCTCTCTCGGCCTCGAGAATGAGCCTTTCGTGCAAGGGAACTGACGGCACGGGCTGACTTTTATAAACCTGACGACAAATATTTCCCCGCCAAGGTTCCAATTTTTTTTTTCAACGGGGAGGTCAGT
>NW_023659114.1:0-22129 GCF_015228065.2 Penaeus monodon
TTATTATTATTATTATTATTATTAGATTATTATTACTATAATTATGTTGTTGTTTGTGTTGTTATCATCATTATTATTATTATCATTATTATTATTATTATCTCTCTTACATTATTTCTTTATTATTATTATAATCATTTCACTACTGGTGATGTTGTTGTTGTTTTTTTTTCAATTATAAACGGAACAGAATTGTCATATGTTGTAGAAAAAAAGACGAAAATTCTCAAAAAATCACTATGTGGGAGTTATAACCTTGTAATAGCACACCCAGGGATGGCAATGCTCAGATAAGTGTCGAACAAGACCTGACATTACGTGCCTGGAACCATGATTTTTTTTTTTTTTTTTGGGGGGGGGTGTTTTACTTTTTTTCTCTCGAATTTTGTCATTTTCCGCTCTACTTACTCATTTCTATCTTATGATAATGACCAATTAAATGCAATTGTCCTTGCACTTGTATTCAAGAGTAATTGCGCGAGACAATTATCGCTTCAATCACGTATCGCATCAGTAATTAACGGAAGAAATTACTCGCTGTAATACTTGAATATAGAATGATGAAACTTGACCTCTGCCTATCCACACCCGCGACTAGTCTGCCCGATGACATATTCTGTTAATATTTCCAAACATAGTTCAAGCATACGAGTCACCAATAAAGCATGCGATTTTTAATTATTTAACTGTGATTGAATTCCATGGCCTTAGGTTTTTGCGTTCTTTTTTGTCTGAAATATGCCAGTCGCTTTCACTCAGACTGTGAGTTACTATGAGAGTATCGTCGCAATTATTATTATTATTGTCATCAATGCTTATTAGTATTATCATTATCATCGTCAGCCTCATCATTAACTATCAAATTATAACCTTAACTACCCAACATTAACTATAAACCATCACTCATTAATCCATCATCATAGTCATCAACGTATCATTATCATCAATGTGGAAATTCAATCTACAACACAGAAAATCTCGTAGGTCCATACTGTGGTGTCATACTACTGCTTGTTGAACAATAATTCATACATATCATAGGTGCTATTGCAGGGTATTCAGTGATGTCTCTATTCAATCTGGAATTATTCGAAACATGAAAACAAATTGCCCCCCCCCATGATATGCTATCTTTCTCTATCTTGGTCCCAAGCCCCTTCGTTAGATCGCACTTTCGTTGTATCTAAATATTGAACAGTGAAGACAAAGGTGTTTATAGCTTTGATGTTTCCGTTATCATCCTTGGATTCAGACTCTCCTTCTCTCTCTCTTCTCTCTCTCTCTCGCATCTCTCTCTCTCTCTCTCTAGCTCTTCTCTCTCTCTTTCTCTCTATCTCTGCTCTCTTTCCCTCCATCCCTCCTTCTCTCTCTCTCTATCTCTCTCTTCTTTCTCTCTCCCTCCCTCCCTCACTCTCTCCCTCCTCCCCGGGTTTTTCCATCATCTCTTTTCCCCTTTCTTTTTTCCGTCTTTTTTTACATTTACCAAAAATCGCAGCTTAGATTCAGCGCACGCCATGAAGTTCAAAAATTGAATGCTCTTGATAGGTGTCATAAAGAGAGGAGATCCGGTGTTGCAACGTTTAAAATTCTGAGCCTGGATTGAAGGAGGTCAGTTTCTGAAAGGGTTTCGATTTTTCCCCCCCGTTGTCCCTTTCGTTTTCTTGTGGTGAATAGATGGAAGTTATTTTTATTTTATATTAGTTTTTTCCCCCTTCCCCTTTCTCTCTTTTTCTTATGTTTGTTTTCTGCGTGTCTCTACGCTGTGGGTTTTAAAAGAATAAATATCATTTATCTACGTTTCCCGTATATCGACCAGGTTTAATTTTGTATTTTTTGACATCTACTTTTTTGTGCATTTTTTTTGAAAATATTTTGAAAAATTTGAATTTTTCGTCAGAATCTGGGCCCTTTGACACTGCAATACATGTTCCCACCATGAAGATGTTGCTGCCTTTCCCCCTTTTCATAAAAGGGAAAAACGAAAAGTCTCAGTGTTGGGAACGTTTCGAGGCCGCAAAGCTAGAGATACATTTGACCTTTAAAATGCCGGTGCGAATAAGCCAAAATGGATATTATCTGTCTTTTTCTCCCCCTGGTGAAATTAAGAAAATTAAAATACTTTAATATTTAAAAAATGTAGAAAAAGCACGAATATTATAAAAGGGGAAAAAAAAATAAAAAAAATTTTATAATGAAAACTGAATATTTGAAGGAATGTCAGGGAAAGGCCTAGGGAAGGGCATCGCGGGCGGGGAAAGAAGCATTTTTTGGAACATTTTTCGGAGGAGGAAAACCCGGGGGCTCGGCCGCCCGCCGCCGCCGCTACGTCGACGTTTCGGGGGGGAGGGCCCCGCGAGACTCCCGGGTTCCTCTCACTAGCTTTTCGGAAATGCCCAAAACGCGTGTCAGTCTGCAGAGCATTCTTCCGGGTTAAAAAGACAGCTAAATTTCGTATCTTTTTCGAAGAAAGTCGAATCGCACCCAAAACCCATACACCCAAACAAAATAATCTGGTAGCTATAACATTAATTTTTTTTTTTTTTTTTATGCTCCCACTTAACTGGTATGACGCAGCCCGTGTCTAAATTCCCAGGAGATACTTTTTTTTAAGGCCACTGTGCGCGGGCGTTTGTAAAAAACCGCGCCCCCTTTATTTTTTTTCTGTGGGTGGTTTTAAGTTATGATGCCCCAAAAATTTTTTTGGAGCATATTATTCTTTTTTTCCATTTTTTTCCATAAAATTTTTAAAATTTTTCTTACTACAGTTTCCAACTAAAAAATCTTAGTCATCTTACTTCCAAACACATTTTGCTCGGGTCGTTGCGGGGGGAAATTTATGAGAGGAACCGCTGTGACCGGTATTGATAAAATCTGGTATAACAACCCCACGTGGCAAGGGTTCCCTCTATGAAGACCTAATTTCGAAAAAGACCATAGCACATAAGCGGTTTGTGACGTCAGTGTGCGAGGCTCCATGGGAAATATTCCTTTTTCCAGCACTGCTTTGGGGGTCAGGGGGGAAGGGACGTAGCACTGAGGTTTTTGGAAAGCCAAAAGGTTTTTTTCCACTCGCTCTTTTTAAGGGATCGAAGGGTTAAAAAAGAGGAGAGATAAGAGAGAGAGAGAGAAGAGAAAAGGAGAGAGAGAGAGAGAAGAGAGAGGAGAGAGAGAAAAAGAGAGGACGACTAAGCGTTGGGGGCCCGGGCGCCGAAACCCCCCTCGCCCTCTTACCCCCAAAGTGTCTAAAAAGACTCACGAGCAGGTAAGGGGGAAAGGCAACTCCCCAAACGGGCCGGGGCAGCGTCGGGAATCCTCAGAGAAAAAGGCTTAGAAAAAACGAGGACAAAAAATATTATCAAATAAATATTGATTTTACTACCCTGTGTATAAGAAAACATTTCCGAACGGGGACCCCAAAATCATGTGTGACTGTTTTGAAAACGTTCTTTTCAAAATTTATAAAAAGTTATCACCTTATACCTATAATTACCAACCTATATAGTACAGAATGGGAAAAAAATTTAAATTTTTACCTTCTTTTGCACATAATTTGGTAAGCAAAAAACGATGGGAGTTTCCGAAACACAACTGCCCAAGGGTTTTTCGCTTATTTCTCTGCATTCCCCAAGACAATATAGCAAAAGGCCTCCGGATTCGTGTGTCTTTTTGCTTTTCTTGGTTTTTTCTTTACGGCTATCAGCATGTATCCTGCGCTTGAATTTTTTATATGCGCGTCTATCATTTGAAATACCTCAGGTAGCAGCATTTTATATTCTATCTTTTTAAAATCCCCCTCGCTTTTTAGTCTGATTTGTTCTAACTGTATTTCGGAATGTGGCTGTCGTTTCTACTTTAAACCCGATCTCCCTAGCTCAGCATCGCCCTCTCATTCCGAAATTTTCGCTCGTCCCTCCCCGCGACTCCCTTTAAAAAGGAGAAGGTGGACTGCGGGTTCGACCGCACCCTGGGGATTGGGCGGCGCGGGAACACCTCCGCCCGGCCTGCACCGTGACCGCAGGGACGTGGTGCTCGCCCGTGGGAAGCTCGCTTTGTGTGGGCTAAGGGGGAGGGGTTAACGCTCGCCACGCCGCCCTGGGTCGGGAAGGGCCGTCACGCGACCCGAGCCGGGCTGGGGGGGGGAGCAGGAGAGTCAGCTGGGAACACGAAAGGGCACCACACCTTGTTTAACCCTCGTTTATGACTTAAACATTTTTTACAGTTTTACAGGTAAACACATTTTTACCTTCTAGAAAAATTTGCCCTCCCACGACATCGAATGCCCTAAGTCAACACAAGCAAAAACACCATGCGCGCGCGCACACACACACAAAACCCACACACACAACCACACACACACACACACACACAAAAAACACACACACACACACAAACACACACACACACACACACAAAGGGAAACCCAAAACATGAATAAAACTGCCTTTGCGGGGGGGGAAAGGTGATGCGGGGGGCCGGGGGGGAGTCCCGGGCCGTGCATTTGACTTGCAATTTGTCGCCGACGGGGGTTTTGCCCGGGAGCCCTGTGAGCTGGGGCGCCCCCGGGGACATCTGGAGGGAAGAAGGGCGTGGAAGGGGGGGGGTATGGGCCCCTTTTAGGGGGCTCATGACTTTGGGGGATCGGAAATGGGCTTTTTTAAGAAGCCCAAAAAGTGGGAGTGATCTGGCGGAGACGAGAGCATTGAGACGGATGTGGGATACAGAAGAGCAAATAAAATCAGGGGTGAGAGGAAAAAAGAAAATCTTCATGGGGCAGATGACAAAAGGGGGAAATAGAAAGTCGGAGGAGAGAAGGAGACTGAAAGGAGTGAAAGCCCTGGGGAAAAAGGGTTTTTAAAGGGAAAAAAAAAATAAAAAAAAAAAAACAAGGAAGCGCTAGCAGGGGAAAATGGGGCGGCTTACAAAACAGCGATTACATATGGAAAAGGGGAAAATTTTGCTCAAGAAGGGAAGTTAGTAACAGGGCCCGAAACCCAAATAAAAAAAAACCGTAATTCCGGTAACTATCCGTCGCTGTGTTTTCCCCTTTTTCCACTGGTCTTTAATCCCATTAAAGTTACTTTAACATGGGAGTGTAAAAGCAGCAGATAAAACAAAAAAGATAAAAAAATTTCCAAATGAGCAATCCCTGCCACCCCAAAAAATAAAACCCCAGTAGAGGGGAAAATCCTAAAAAAAATAAAATTTTCCCGGGAAAAAGTGGTTAAACACGGGGGGTATTGTAGACATAATTGAAATTTTACACCCAAAACTAAAACGGGGAAAACGCACAATGAAAAAAATACAAGCCCCCCCCTTAAAAAATTAAAATGAAACAAAGAAAAAACCTTTACCTATTTTAAACGGAAAAACCAAAAGGGCCCAAAAAACCCCAAATTTTAAAGTTTTTTTTAAGAAGGTAAATAAGCAATGGACGTCTTTCTTTAATATGCGGGAAAAAATTTGTTTTTTCATTCAAACAATATGGTATCTATTTGCGGTACAATTTTTCCCCATTCTTTACCCCTGCTTATTTTTTTCATTTTTTGCCACGACCCTTTAATTCATTGCCCCTTTCCCCCCAGGAAAAAAATTCCCATTCTTCTTTTCTATTCAGGCATCCGTGACTGAGTTCCACTTCCCAAACTATTTGTGAGATTCGCCGACGAAAATGGGTCGGGAACGTCGAGCTTAAACTCATACCTCACCCCGGGTTTAAAACCCCTGGGAAGCGAGGTCAATTTTTCCTCAGCGTAACGACGTATTCGTTCAAACCCCCTTCCCCGGGGGGTTTTTTGGGTCGAAAAGGAAAAAGGAAAAAAGAGGGGGGATTGGAAAAAAGGAAATTAATTTGGGAAAACATTAGGGAAAATTTAAAAGTAAAAATCGGCAAAAAAAAAGGGGAAGTAAAAACAAACATAGGGTTAAAAGGGACCCGGGGGAGAGAAGGGGGGGGGGCCAGGGGACACTGAGGAAAAAAGGGGGGGGGAAGGGGCCAAAAACCCGGTTCGGGGACCAAAAAGCCCCGGGGAAACCCCCGTGGGTTCCCCGGGGGGGGTTTTGGGAGGCGGGTAGGGGGGGGGGGTGGGGGGGGGGGGCGGGGGATCGCGGGGGGGGGGGGGGGGGGGGGGAAACGGGAGGGACCGGAGAAGAAAAGTGAGAGGGGAAGGGGAAGAGGAGAGAGGAGAGAGAGAGAGAGAGAAAAGGGGAGAGGGGAGGGGAAAAGAGAAGAGGAGAGGAAGAGATCCAAAAAAACATCCCCACCTTTTGCACCAAAAGGCATTTTTTCCCCAGCGTGAGGCGGCCAGGGGGGCTAAATTTCCCCTGATTAAAGTTTGGTTTCGCAAAATAACCAGCTTTTCGGGTTTCTCTGACCCGGGCGTTTCACATTTAAACACCCCTAATTCCCCTTTGGCCCTGGAGCTGTGGAAAAAATACCGGTTTCCACGCGGAGGAAAAATTCAGAAACGAATTTTTTTCTCCCTTTTCCATGTGTATTTTTTGGATCTCAACGGAAGCCCCCCCCGCCATGGGGTCCAATTTTTTGGGGGAAAAAAAAAATATTTTTTTCTGCCGACAAGCCCAATTTGCGCAGAAATTTTTTTTTTTTCCTTTTTATAAGGGCCATATGTTTATTTTTATTTCATGGGGGGAAAATGGGGCAACATACATTATATGTGCATTTTCATATATATATATATATATTATATATATTTTTATAATATATAATATAATTAAAGAAATTATTATAAAATTAATATAATTTTTAAAATATATTATATGTATATTATTTTTATGTAAAAATATTTATATATTATATATATAAAAATTATATATATTAAAATTTAAATTTCGTGTGTGTGGTGGGGTGTGTGCCCACACACCCACCCACACACACAAACACACACACCCACACACACACACACACACCCACACACACCCAAAAACCCCACCCCACGCACAAAAACCCAACACATTTTAAATGTACACACACAGACCAAACACAAACACACACACACACCACCCACACCCACAAACCACCAAACCACACAAACACACACAAAAACCCACACCCAAAAAAAACACAAAAAACTTTACCACACACCCCCACACAACAAACACACACACACACACACACACACAACACCCACACACACACACAAAACCCAAAACACACACCCCTTTACACACACAAAATAAATATTTGTGTTATTTATGCATACATACTTTCATACACCCCAACCCCGGGTTGTATTATATGGGGTATAATATATATATTTTATTTTAAAATATATTATATATTTATATATATATAATTATATATATGTAGATAAAAAATATGCAAACACGCAAACACACACACACACCCCACACACACACCCCACACCCACACACACCCCCAACACACACACACACACCCACCAAATATTATATAAATATATTATATAAAATATTATAAAATATATTAATATATATATTGATGTATTTTATGATATATTTACATATAAAATATTTTATATATATATATTATTATATATATAATAATATATATATATTATATATTTTATTTTATATAATATATTTTGGTGTGTGTGTGTGTGTGGCTGTATATATATACACACACCCATATATATAATTATATATATTTAAAATATAATATATTTTATAATAATATATATTAATATATATATGTTATATAATTATATATATATTATTATATATTATATATATAAAATTATATTTATATATTATATATATTTTATATATATATATATAATAAAATAAAATATATATAGATATTTTTGTGTTTTTTTTGTGTGTGTCTGTGTATCATTAAAAAATATATATTATATCATATATAATATATAAATATTATATATATATATATAATTTTATTATGTAAAATTATAAACCATATATATATAAAATATACATAAAATAAAAGATATATTTTAAATATATATATATTATATAGATATGGGAAATAGATAGATAGTTTAGTAGATATCTTTTTGGTGGTATACCCCCAAAATTTTGTATAGGTGTACACACACTCACACACACCAAAAACCCCACCCCACACACACACACACACACACACCCCAACACACACACATATATTATATAAAATTTTATTTTAATATATATAATAAATAATATTTTATATATTTTTTTTATCTATTTTTTTTATGTCGTGTTGAATGTGGTGTGTTTTGGGTGGGGTTTTGTGTGTTGGTGCGGGTGTGTGTGTCTAAAATGTATATCCCTATTTAAATACATATATATGACCACAATGTAACTTTTTAAATATGAAATATATATGCGTATGGACACACACACACACGCACACACAACACACACCCCAACACCCACACAAACCACACACACAAACCCACACCACACACACAAAAACACACCAAAACACACCACAAAAACAAACAAAACAAACACAAAAACCACACACAAAAAACACACAAAAAACAAACACACACACCAAACACACACACAAAAAACCCCACGAAACACCAAAAACCCCACACACCCCCCCACCCACACACAACACAAAAAACCACACACCCACACCCCACACACACACACCATAACACACAAAACACACACACACACGCAGTCACATGACGTTGTATAAAAAACTGCTCTTTTTTTTCGGGGTTCCGTTAGTCCTCCCCACTTTACAGGAGGGAAACCTGCGCTTAACAGAAAAATTTGGTAGGTGAGGGAAATCCTATTTAGCCTTCTTTGACCTTTTTTTACATGATTCGACATTTTTGGCTTTAAACTCCTACAAACCCATATTTTGGGTAACTGCGTGGGTTGTAATGCCCGGGCCCAAAGGGGATAGATCCTTTTAGTTTTATTTTCATTTTTTAATCGCTCGTTCCCCTTTTTTTTGGATGTGAAAAATTGACGGATTTTTAAAGGGGAAAGGTGATCAAAGGAAAATCTTTTTTTTGACCTACTCCCTTCTTTTTTTTTTACGTTTTTTTTTTTTAAGTAGAACTTACTATTTGTAAAAAAAAGGAGAGAATATAAATTGCCTATAAAAATATAGGCATTTTGGGCATCATACTATATGAAAATTTTAAATAAAACTTTACATACATATAATAAATTTTTTATATTTTAAAAATTATATATTATATATAATAAAAATAATATTTTAATATATATATAAAATTATTATAATATATTTTATAATTATAATATATATGTATATAAAATTTGGGGGTTTGTGTTTTAATATATAATAAAAATATAATAATATATATAATAATATATATATATATATAATATATATGTAGTTTTTAAACCGATATTTTTTGCTCTAAAATTTTCTCTGAATCACGTTTTAAAATTTTGTTAAGATGCACCCATTTTTCCAAAACATTTTGAAAAATCCCAAATTTTTCTATATTAAAATTTTAAATTTATCTTTAAAACCTGCTCCATTTAATGTGTTCCCTTGGAAATGTTTTTTGAGTCGCCTGCATAACAAACCCAGAAAACTTAGATAACATCCCCAAAATTTTCTTTTTTTGGGGAAAAATGCTGAAAGACTTTTTAAAACGCCAAACTAAAGGGCCCATTAAAGATGGCAACCAGATATTCAAAAGGGTTTTAAGTATTTCCCTTTCAAATATACACCAAATTTGGGCAAAAAAACATAAATTCTAAAAAGTTTCTAGTGGCAGCATCCCAAAATTTTCATTGTGGATGATTCCAGATAAGGAAGACAGAAGTCTAAAAAATGGGTAATTTTTCTTTTTCCGAAAGGAAAGAGTGAAAAAAAGTTTTACAGTTTAAGTACCCCTTCTTCGACTGAGCGTTTATCTATTAAAAATGGAGCAAATCCCAAATTTCAGAGCAAAACAGTGAAATAATAAATAAAAACCTTTTTTGTTACGCGATTTCCCCCCCAAACTTCTAGAGAGGGAGGGAAGAGGGAAAGGAAGGCGAGGGAAGACGCGATGAAGTGCAAAGGAGGAATCTGTAAAAATCCAAGTAATTGATTTCTCTGATAATGAATTTTTTACTCTTTTTTAAAAACCCGTAATACAAAATCACTGACTTTTCATTCAGTCGCTCTCAGGGAAAAGGTGGGGGTAATGTTTTTATTTTAGCTTTTCCATTTTCTCATGCTTGTTTTTTCCTCCCAAATCAATTCCCCTCTTTCCCCTTCGCAAAACGGGGTCAGCTGAAAATTACCGGGGTCCCCCCCTAAAGGTTACGTAAAGGGGATAACTTTTTCTTTATCATGTTAAATTTTCCCTTTTGATAAAACTTGTAGGTTTGTAGGTTATTCAATTTTTTCCCTCATTTTTCCAGCATGCATAACAACGATGATACAAAAGACTTTTACTCAAAAAAGCTATAATTTTTTTCCTAAAACCATTTTTTCTTTTTCTCGGGGAAATTTTTTAAAATTTTTCTTTTATTTTATAATTTGATTTATCACCATCATGACGGTTGATAAATTTTTTTTTCTTTTTTCATTGAAGTAGTAGTACCAATAGTAGTCGTAAAAGTAGTAATAGCTATAAACATAGTATGTTGCATAAACATCAAAAGGGGAATTTTATTTGATCTTTTTATCAAAATAATAATCCTTTTTTTTTTTTTTTTTTTCCAAAAAATTTTGATTCCCCACCCTTATATTTTCCCTTTTCAGCAATTTATCGTTTTTAAAAATTTTTATCGTTAAAGAGGGAAAACGAAGAAAAACAGACAACAGACAACGAGGGAAATCAGAGGTCATCTTCCTTCTCATTTTTCCCCCTTTTTCCATTCCCTTTGTTTTTTCCCCCTTGTTGTCGAGTAATTAAGTTTAACCCTTTGCATTCCCCCCCTCCGAATAAAAAACCCCTTTTCTTTTTTTTTGCTTTGTTTTAAAAGATCCCTGCCAAGGGGCAGACGAAAGCAAGGTGCAATAAGGTAACGATGGGCGGCCGAAGGATTTTCTTTGGTTTAAAAGGATGTCTGGGGAAGGAGGAAAGGGAAAAAGGGAAAAAAACGGGTACTCTGGCCACGCACTCATCACGGGGCCCCAACAACACACACACCAAAACACACACACACACAAACACACTTACCACACACACACACACACACACCAAAAACACACACAAACACACACACCAAAACACACAAAACCATTTTGGCTTTAACCTTTTTTGCACTAAACTTGCTGTAGTTAATTTCTCGCTTCATTTTGTTTTGCAGGGATATATTTAAAACTTTTTTTATCATCAGAAGAGGAGAAGAGAGAGAGAGAGAGAGAGGCGAGAGCGAGAGCCCAAAAGCGAGACGGAGCGAGAGCGAGAGCGAGAGAGAGAGAGAGAGAGAGAGAGAGAGAGAGGGGAGAGCGGAGGGGGAGCGAGAGCGAGGCGAGAGCGAGGAGAAAGAAGAGAAGAGAGAAGAAGGGGAGAGAGAGAGCGGGGAGGCGAGAGCGAGAGCGAGAGCGCCCGCAGACCGGGACCACAACAAAGCTGCCAGCCCCACCGGCGGGCCCGCGGGGGGGACCGGGCGCCAGGGACAGGATACTCGCCGCAAAAACTTTCACCAGACAATGACTAAATCTCTAATCCATCGGTAATCAGCCTTTTTGACTTGACACCTTCGTTCCTCAGCTTTTTCTCTTTTCCTCTTTTTTTGTTTTTCTTTTCTTCTCCCCCCCCCCCCTCTTCTCTCTCCTCTCTCTCTCTCTCTCTCCTCTCTTCCTCTCTCTCTCCCCCTCTCTTCCCCTCTCTCTCCTCTCTCTCTCCTCTCCCTCTCTCTCTCTTCCCCCTCTCTCTCTCTCTTTCACTTCTTTTTACCCCTTTCAGCTATTTTTTTTGTGCTTCTCCTCCCTTTTTTCCCCCATTTTCCCTCCCGTTTTTCCTCTTTGTCGTCTTTTTCTTTTTTCTTCCCCTTTTTTATTTTTTCCATTCCCTTTCCTCCCCTTTTTTTCTTTCCCCTTTCCCTTTCCCCTGTTTTCCCTTATTCCCTTTTCCCCTTTTTAAATTTTTCTCACTTCCCGTTTTTCCCTTTATTCCTTCCCTCCCCTTATCCTCCTTCCCCTTTTCGTTTTTTTTTTTTTTTTTTTTTTTTTTTAAAAGAGGAAAGAACAAGCAAGTATCGAGCGCTGCATCTTGCATTTCTCATTTGCCCGAAAAAATTTTTCCTTTCCATCTATAGATTTACCAGCCCAAAAAAAATTTTTTTCCCCCCGGAAGCCTGTTGTGTGCAAATTTAGAGAGAGAGACAGATTTGAAAAATAGATTTGAGAGAGAGGGGAGAGAGAGAGAGAGAAAAGAGAGAGGGGAGAAGAGAGAGAGAGAGAGCGGGGAGGGGAGAGAAGGGGGAGAGAGAAGAGAGAGAGGAGAGAGAGAGAGAGAGGAGAGAGAGAGAGAGAGAGGAGGAGAGAAGAGGAAAAAGGGGAGAGAGATTACTAAAATGCAGGATAGTACTGTTTTTTTTCAGAAAGACGCAACCCTCAAAGTCTACGGGCCCGGCTTCACAGCTCAGTCCCCCAAACCCCAAAAGGGCCCGGGTTTTTAAACCCCTCGCCGAAATTTCTTACGAAGACGGGGACCCCAGGAAGGTTAGGTCGACCTTGACCTCCGGCCGGTTCCCCGGGGTGAAGCGGTTTGAATGCTCGCCGGGCCTTGTACCACCTGACGGAGTAAAGCCCTTGCTTCCCGGGTTCCCTGGCCAAATCCCCCGCGCTGCTCGCCGGCAAAGCCCGGGGTAGGGACTGTCACGTTTTGGGGCAAAACGCCCCCGGCACCGTTAAGGGCTGATCTGAAGGGTTATGCGGTTTCCTCTGAGGGGGGGGGGAAGGGAAAGGGGTAGTAAAAGAAGGGTATAGGGTCAGTGATACAATGATGGGAATAAACCCTTAAAAGAAAAAATGGGCATGGGAAAACCCCCTGAAAATGATTTCTGGCCCTAATAACAAGGGGGCAAGAATGTAAGAATAATTTTTTGTCATGAAAATTAAAAATAAAATGCTGATCTGTTTAAAAGCGAAATAATTATAGAGTACAATAAATGCAATGTATAGGGATTAAAATTCACGATTAACATTATTAAGGGTAAATATAACAAAAAAATTGGAACAATAACATAATGTCAATGAAAAATTAAAAAGAATAGTGGTCATAAAAGATTATAAAAATGATAATAATAATAATAAAAATAATAAAATAATAATAATAATAAAATAAAAATAACAGTTTAACCCTAAAAAAAAATAAAAAATAATGGGGAAAAAAAAAAGGGAACGAAATGATAATAATGATAATCACAATTAAAAAACAATTAATGGTATGATAATTATAATATAGCGATAAGGGTAAGATAACGATAATAACAATAACAACAACAACAACAATGAAATAATAATAATAATAAAGGTAATATTGATAACAATAATATCAATAACTTTACAATAATAATAATACCAAGGGAAAGAAAAAAAAAATAATATAATTATGATGATTTTTGATATGAAACAAAAACTATGACAATAACAAAAATAAAAAAAAAATATTTAAAAATTGTCATTAATATCATTTTATTATTATTATTTTTTATTATTATTATTTTATTATTTTTTATTTTATATTATTTTATTTCATTTAATTATTTATTATTATCATCATTATCAATCCTCATCATCATTATTTTTATCATCATATTATTAATTATTATCATTATCCCTCATTTTATTATTTAAATTTTAAAAAACTATTATATATATATAAAATATATATTTTATTATATTTTATATATATATATAAAAATTATATATTTTTATGTGGTGTGTGTGGGTGTGTGTGGTGTGTGTGGGGTTTTTTGTGGTGGTTTTGTGTGGTGGTGGTGGTGTGTGTGTTTTAAAATATTTATATATTATATTATATAATATATATATTATATATATATATATATTATATTTTATAATATTATCATATTATTATATTATTTTTTATTATTATTTTTTATTATTTATTATTTTATCATTTTTATTATTTTTTACTATATTATCATATTATTATTATTTTCGGGTTTTTTTCTTTATTTTGCTGTTTTTTATTAGTAAATTTTGTTTTTATCATCATTTCATTTTTTTCTATCATCTTACTATTTTGATTTAAATTTTCATCAATATTATAACTGTTATTATTTTTAAATTTTTACTTTCTTTGGAACTATTATATTACTAGTACCAAAAAGGAATACTACGAAAAATGCTAAATTTCTGAAAGATAATTAAAAAATCATCTACAATAATAAAGAAAGTAAATTTCAAAAATTTTATTTTGTGATCAAATTTTAAAATTTTTCATCTTTTTAAAAATTTCCCTTTAAAGCAAAGGAAATTTTAAGTCAATTCCCCCTTAAAAATCTTACTGATACAGGTAAATTTCCCTAATTTTTTACTATAGTTATAAAGCTGAAAGGCGGTTTATGTTTGCCTAACTATTTTTAGGGGGATGATAAATTAATTTCAATATATATTCAATGATTTATATCCAAAGGTAATTTTTATCTGCCATGATAGTTAATATCAGTAATTTTATTACCGATATATTTTTATCCTAATCAGGTCGATTTCGTAAAACTGAATAAAAATTATTTTTATATTTCGTTTAAAAGGTATAGTTTGTATGTTAAAATATTTTATAAATATATTTTAATATATAATATATATATATATATTATTAAAATATATTCCCCTAAATCATATTTTTTTAATTTTAAAATATTATTATATATTATATATATATATATATATATATATATATATTGTTTTGGTTTTTTGGGGGGTGTGGTTTTGTGTGTGTGTGTCCATAATTAATATAAACCCCAGCTTTGTCCTTACGGGCAAAGCTGAAGTTATTGAACTCCCTTGTTTTTTTAATTTTTTTTCATCATATGGTTCGGGGTGTTTGGGGGCTTTAAGTAGATAGCCAAAAAAAAAGATTTAATAGTTTTTTTTAAATTTTGGTTTTTCAGACGAGTACGCGTATTAGCTGGAAAGAGAAAACGAAAGTGAATTTCTGAAAAAAAAATTTTTTAAAGACCCGGTGTTTGGGCACTTGAACCCGGAAAGGGAAAATTAAAATTTTTTGTCTGTGATGGAAAATAAAAAATATTTTAGAAAGACTTGCTGACAGGGATGGGGAAGGGAAAAGAGGAAAGGGAAAAACCCAAAAACAAGGGCTGAGTGACAACATCAAAGATATTTGCGGGCTGTCGATGGAAAGTGGAAAGAAAAACTAAGAAACGAATTTAGTGGCGAAGGGTGATGGAGAGGGCCCTGGCTGCCAAAAATGAGCAACCGTTATTGAAAGATAATATACATATATATACATATATAAAATATATTTAAAAATATATATAATATATATATAATAAATATATAATGTATATATAATATATTTATATAATTTTTGTTATAAAAATAAAATATATATATATTTCTATAAATTTTAATACAATTATATATATATATAATATTATATATATTTTATAAAATATATATTATATATTATATTAAATTTTTGTGTGTGTGTGTGTGTTTGTGGTGTGGGTGTTTGTACAGATATTTATATATATATATATATATATATTTATATTGAATATATATTGTTTTCGTAGTTTCGTTCATTAACAATGACAACCGGGTTTTTACAGAACCCGGGCGCCCTAACAGAAACCCCTTAATTTAAAAAAAATTTTGGGGTAAGGTAATAATTTAAATATCCTTGGTTTCTTTTTAAATTTTATGTCCACAAATTTCCCCTTATGTGCATATAGTCTTGTGGGGGTTTTTTGCTGCCCTGATCCCCTTCTTAATTATTTTTAATTTCATATACTCGTAATTGGTTATATTTTTAACTCTTTTAAATTTATTTAAAAGGGCCCAAAAAATTAAATTTATTGCGAGCTCTTTGTTTTAGCCCCTTTTTTTACATTTACTAATTAGCAATCACCAACAATATGCTCTGCTTGTATATCTTCCGTGTTTAAAATCACTCTTTAAAATTTATTTATTTCCTTTTAGCTTCCCTTTTTTATAGTAAATGCCAGTCTTTAAATAAAATTTTCTGTAAGGAGGGAAAAGGGAGGGGTATAAAACCCAAATTTTAAAATTTAATTTTTTTTATATAAATCAACCCGGGTAACAAAAAATGTACGAAAAAACACCCCAACGCAAACATAATTTTGAATATTAAACCCAAAAGAAAGAACTTTATATTCAAATAAAAAATATACTGCAATCCCGGATGACAATAAGGTCAACTTACAAATAAAATGTAAATTACGTAAAACCCCAACCCCGGGTCCGCCGACCAACCCACCAAACCAAGTCAACTTTTCCCTTTCCCCAAGTCCGCCAAGGTTTGTTCTCCTCCCCCCCCCTTCTCCCCATACAACCCCCTTCTGAGTCGACCAGACCGAAAACCCGAACCCGAAAAAACCCCCATGTCTCGTCCAAGTAAAATTTCCCAGTCCGTTAGTCCGTCGCAGTGGAGTAAAGCCGTCGGGGATGCAGAGGTCCTCAATTTTTTGACGGTCTTTCCAGGTCGAGGGCGATGGGAGGGCCCCCTAAACCCCCTCCTTAAAAAAAAAAGAAGTATTAAATTTCTTTTTCTGAAATGGTTATAAAATTTTCAATACGAGGGATATATGAACCCTATTAGTCTGCCATTTACTTCTATTTAAAAAATTTGATGTACATTACAAACACATCTTGAAGTATTTTTTCCTTTTCTTGAGGGGGGGGAAAAAGGGACTTAGCTGATGCAAAAAAAAAAAAAATATTTGAAACAATATATAACATGAAAAACAGACTTTTATATTTTTAAGTACCTTCTGCAACCCTTATACTTTTCCTAGCCCGGACAAAACATCAGCCAGTACATTTTTTTTTCCCTTATATGATAAACCTGAGGTTTTCTATTTTTTTAAACTCTAAGCTCCCCTTTTGAATCCTCTGGTTTTTAAAGTCCCTTTTAGATATAAAAGTTAAAGGATTATGGGCCGTAAAAAATCTTTACACCCTTTCCCTTTGTAGGATACAAATAAATTTTAAAGGCCTTACAGCTAAAATCAAAAACAAGTGTTTCTTTTTCTATTTTTAGAGTAATTTTTCTGACTTTTAAATTTCTTGGAGAAAAACACCCCTGGATGATCAAAACCCGCTGCCCTCACTTGACATAACGGCCCCAGCACCAGTATCACTAGCGTCTACATACAGAATGAAAACCCCCTTTTAAACGGGGTTTAGATAAGGGTGGGTGAAGAAAACAGCATGGCTTTGACGGTCTTAAATGCCTTTTAACCCGGAATCTGACCAAAAAATTTAACCCCTTTCTTTAAAAAATTTAGTCAGGGGGCAACCCAAAATTTAAAAAAATTCTTCAAAAAACCTCCTTTTAGTAGCCCCATCCCAGGAAAAACCCCACCTCTCTCTTCAACTTGGGTACTGGGGACTTTTTTTATTGATCAAACTTTTCTATTTAAAATTGACCTGTCCCCCGCCAACTTCATTCCCAGGGAAGTTCCTTTCAGTGCGAAGTCCCCTCTTGGAGGTTTACTGTTAGGTTTGCTGTCCGAGGCCCATCAAACAGTGCCTGGGAAACCTCTCCCGATGTTCAAAACCCCGTTTTCACGGGAAATTTTTATATCCCTCCAAGTAAACCCTTTTCATCCATTAATCCGAAAATTTGACCATTAATTTTAAAAAGCTGGGAAGGGTTTTCTGGAGCTTTTTTTTAAACCAAACCGGGGAATTTCACAGGTTTTAAAAAAATCCCTCTGGTGTCCAAAGGCAGATTTTCTTTCCCCCTTTCTGTCATGGGGGTTTTCCCGTACCCCTTTTTTAAAATATTTTATTTTTTTTTTTTAACCCAAAATTGGCTTTCCCCCCTGGTCAAGCAATCATCAATACGAGGTATAGGTAAAATGTCCCCTTGTGAGTGATTTACCTTCCGGAAAAACCGTGCAGAAGCCGGGAATTTCCCCATCGGCCTTGGTTAGTAACATGGGGAAAATTCCCGGCACTCACACTGGGCTAATGATTCCCTTTTCCCCAAAAATAAACCCAATCTCATTTTAAACTGCTTACCTTTTATGGGATTTACTCTATATGGATGTTGCTTTATTGGGCCATTATCACCAATATCAATATCATGATGCATTAAACTCGTACGGCCCGGAACATCAGAAAATAGACAAGAAAAATCCAAGAGTAAGTTAGTCAGCTGCTGCTGTTTAGAAGAATCTAGATGAACAAACTTGTTTTCTAGATTATTAAGAAATCAGAATTAATTAATTTAGAGTGAGGCACATCAACAAGGGTATCTTCATCTTTCTCGATATCATTCTCAATCACCTTCGTCACGTCATTTAGCATGACTGCATTGTCCTTGCATTTATCTACAGGTGGGTCATTGCGTTCTACATATTTCTTTATCTGATTTACATGGCAAAGTCGTGACTGTTTACGCTTACCGGGAGTCTGAATTACATAATTAAGGTCACTTAGCTTTTTCTCTACAATACATGGTCCAAAATAACGAGCCTTCAGTGACTGCCCAGGGACGGGTAGGAAGACCAGTACTTTTTCTCCTGGTGAAAAAGATCGTGACTGAGCATCTCTGTCGTACCACGTCTTCATCCGTCTCTGGGCCTCGCTGAGGTTCGCTCTTGCCAGCTCACATACTCTGTGGAGTTTCAAACGAAAGTCCATTACATGGTTTAATATACCAGACCTGTCATCATTATCTAGCCATCTCTCTTTTAACATCTTTAGTGGACCTCTCACCTCATGCCCGAACACAAGCTCAAATGGGCTAAACCCCAGTGTATCCTGCACACATTCTCTAGCGGCAAACAATAAGAGCGGAACCATTTCATCCCACTGTTCGTCCGTCTCATGACAGTAAATGCGTACCATATTTTTCAATGTTTGGTGGAATCTCTCCAGCGCGCCTTGCGACTCTGGGTGATACGCACTTGACACCTGATGCTGTATGCCCATCCGTCGCATGGCTGCCTGGAACGCCTTAGAGAGGAAGTTACTGCCTTGATCAGACTGGATCACCCGAGGTAACCCGTAAGTACAGAAGAATTTAGTGAGCTCTTTGATTATGGTCTTGCTACTAATATTGCGTAAAGAATCGCCTCAGGATATCGGGTGGAAGAACACATGATAGTGAGGAGATAATTATTACCAGACTTTGTTTTGGAGAGCGGGCCAACACAGTCTATAATTACGTGGCTAAAAGGTTCAGAAATCGCAGGAATCGGATACAAGGGCGCTGCAGGGATCTTCTGGTTAGGTTTTTCCCACGACCTGACACTGATGACATGATTTACAATAATTTACAACATCTCTACGTAACCCCGGCCAATAGAAATGGTTCATTATTTTTCTACATGTTTTGTTAATACCCATATGACCTGACAATGGTGAATCATGAGCAAGGCTAAGGATCTGTGACCTGTAAGGTTTTGGGACAACGACCTGGTGTATCACGTGCCATTCGTCTCCCGCAGCCACGTGACGAGGCCTCCACTTTCTCATCAAGACGCCACCCTTCTTATAGTAACCCACAGGTATATCTGACACATCATTTTCTGACCCAGCTAATTCAGCAATCTTACACAGTTCTGCGTCACATTTTTGCTGATCTACAAGCCTCCCTTTATCAACGGGGAAGCCACTTAGCTTGTCATCACCAGCATCAGTCTCGTGGTTACACGATGAAGTTCTATCGTCACCTCTCACGTTATTTCCATTACCACATACCTTGCCTTTAACAAACATGCACCGACTCGCACGAGCTGCCGTGGGAGAGTCGTTCCCGACACGTCCAGCCTCCCGCATGGCTCTCGTGACTGCACAAGCAGGAAACACGCCCATGTCATCTTCTGCAAGCTGTTCACCGTCGTTTAGGTCTGGAGTACTTAGAATTGCTACATTAGTTTGGGGTTTAGCAAATACCTTCTCTCCTGCCAAGTCATTTGCCAATATAAATGATACACCTCCTATGGGTAATTTAGGCACCACTCCCACAGCTACATCTTTATCAAAGAAATGAGATTTGAGATGAACCTTATACAACGGAGCAATCAGATGCCCGCACTCAACACCGGCTATGACGACATTAGCGTCCGAAGTCTTCCCCGCTAGTGGCAATACACCTTCCAAGAGCAGTGACTGCGACGCCGCTGTATCTCTTAATATTACAATAGGCGTTCTCACCACTTTCATCAACAACCAGGATACACTTCCTTCTGAGCAAACGGCTTGAATTCATCCCTTACATCTCTAAATCTATCTGTATCAGGAAGCAAATTGACATCTACTGGACTTTTTACATCCTTTTGGAAAGCTACGGGAACGTCCTTGGACTTCTTATCTTTCAAGAACCAGCAATTGCTGACACTATGACCCAGCAACTTACAATTAAAGCAACGAACTGATTTCTTTCTATCATTACTGGAGATATGACCAGGACTGGCGGTCTCTCTTTTATCACCTCTAAATTCATTCTTACCTGTCGGGGAAGTGGGTTGTGGTTTTACAATAGTCTTAGGACCCTCAACATTTCTGTGGATCAAAGCATACTCTTCTGCCATTCTGGCAGCTTCATCTAACACCTTTACCCTGTTTTCATTTAAATACACCTTAATGCGGTCAGGTAGACATTTCTTAAATTCTTCTACAAGATCAGTTGATATAGCTTATCATAATCATTATCCACATTACACTTTCACACCAACGAGCAAGCAATCCATCTTTCTCTCGAGCAAAATCCAAAAAACTCTGATTGTCCCTTTTCCGCAGATTACGGAACTTTAGGCGATATGCTTCCGGCACCAATTCGTATCCTTTTAACACAGCCATCTTCACTTTATCATAGTCACGAGAATCCGTTACTGACATTGACATGTAAATTTCTTGAGCCTTACCAGTAAGGACAGATTGAAGCAGCACCGTCCATTGTTCCTTAGGCCAGTTAGAACTAATTGCTATTTTCTCAAAGTATCGAAAATAATTATCTACCGCATTCTCTTGGAATGGGGGAACTAATTTTGCGTTAGCAGAGATGTTAAATGGCACAGCAGTGGGTGATGCCCCTCTGAGCTCTAACTCCTTTAATTTAATTTCTCTCTCTTTGTACACTCGTTCACGCCCATGCGCGTATTCATTTTGTAGTTCAAGTTCCTTTATCCTAACCATATCGCTGTCATTTTCTACGTATTCAAGTGCACTGGCATCTAACAATCCATCATCTACCATATACTTAATCAACTCATTCCTTATCTGAAAATTTAAAAGAACCCCTCCTTACAGTAATTCAATCTTTTCAGCAACTTTCAGCAAATCCGTCTTTCTCAAATCCATCAAAGCCTCCACTGTAGGGACTCGAGGAATTGTTCAACATCAAAAGGCATCTCGAAAGTATTACTCCCACTGTTACAGTGATAAATATATTTCAGCAATTTACATTAAACAGTATACTTATAATCACAAAGAAACAAAGGATATCCCGGTCAGGCCCCCAATTTTGTTACGTAGCTTTCGTTCATTAACAATGACACCGGTTGTTACAGAACCGGGCGCATAACAGAACCCAATCTAAGTTAATATATTTTGGTGTCAAGCGTAATAATTTATAAATATCCTTGTGTTTCTTTTAATTCTATGTCCACATTCCGCTCGTATGTGCATATATTCTTGTGTGTTACTGCTGCCGTGATCACTTCTTAATTATTGTTAATTACATATACTCGTACTTGTTATATATTAGCTCTGTTATTCATTAAGAGTCAATAATTAATTCATATGCGAGCTCTTCTGTTCTAGCCTTGTTACATTTACTAATTAGCAATCACTCAACAATATGCTCTGCTTGTATATCTTCCGTGTTACAATCATCTCTATTAGATATTATATTATTTCCTTTTAGCTTCCCTTTTTATAGTACTGCCAGTCTTAAGTATATACTGTAGTATGCAAAGGTAGGGAGTATAAGCCAATTATATTAATTTGTATTTATATCAATCACCGGATAACAAACGTCAAAGGAGAAATATCAAATAACCTAACCATAAG
>NW_023659115.1:5000-7500 GCF_015228065.2 Penaeus monodon
TTCCCGGAAAAAACCTAAAAATAAAAAGTAGAAAAAAATAATTTCCCATTAATCATAAATTAAGAAAAATTCAGTTATCAAAAAAAAAGGAAAAGCCTAGCACATCTGACCACTGAAGCTCCTGGGGTGGGGGCCAGGCTAAAGGGACATTTATAAATTTCAATAAATGAGGGGGAAAATGAGAAGAAAAAGAAAGTAAGGAAAACAAGAAATAAGGGGAGTGCCTTCCCACTTAGGGGGGAGCTCAACTCTGGAAAGTTGGGCACACAACGATGGCTACAATTCAAGGATGCCGTTTGGGGCGAATTATTATTGTTATTGTTATTTATCATTATTTTATTATTATTATTATTATTTTTATTTTTTATTACATATATATATATAATATATTAATATTTATATATTATATATACAATTTTATATATGTAATAAAATTTTTATATGATAATATATGTATATTTTATATATATATATATATATATATATATATAATATTTTATAATTTTATATTGATGAAAAGATATATAGATAGGAGATACATGGATAGTACACCCCCACCAAATATATATAATATAAAATATATATATAATATATATAATATATTTATAATATTATTACATACATTATAAAATTTTATATATATATTATATATATAATTATATTATTATATATATATTAAAATTTTATATATATTTTTATTTATAAATTTTATATTAATAATATATTAATATACCAAAAATTAGGACACATACACCACACGCACACCACACAACACACAACAATATTTTAAAATATTTATATTTTATATTAATATATATATATTATATGTTATATAATAATTTTATATATTATAATTATATAATATAATATGTAAAATTTTAATTTTTTTTTTTCTTTCTTTTTTTTTTTTTTTATACATTTATTATACATACATATATATAATAATTTTAGTCATATGTATATATAATATATATTATATTTTATATTATATATATTTTATATATATTATATATACTTCTTATATAAAAATATATATACATTATTTATATATAATATTTTAAAAATATATATATATTATATATATAATATATGTGTGTGTGTGTGTGTGTGTGTTGTGTGTGTGTGGTGTGTGTGTGTGTGTGTGTGTGTGTGTGTGTGTACTACATATATACCACAACATTTTTACCCCAAAACCACACCACACACACACACCACCACAACAACCCCACACTCATACCACACACCACACCAATGCAGAAAAGTTCTTACTTTTTCACCCCAAATACACACAAAAACGCGATAAATGCAGATATATGTGATAATTATATATATGTATATTATACACATTTAATATATATATATATAATAAAATTATTATTATATATATTAAATACAATATAATATATATATATATAAATTATATATATATTATATATATATATTTATTTATATATGTGTGGTGTTATATATAACATATATGTATATTTTTTAATTATTTATATATTATATAAATTATTTTATTTATATTTATAAACGTTATATATCTACTATATATATTAATAATATATAATTATATAAAATTTTCATATATATGTACACACCTGCTGTGGTGTATGTGTGTGTGTGTGTGTGTGGGCTCACCACACCACACACCACACACCACACACCACACACACACACACAACACACACACAACAATATATATATATTATTATTTTTAATATATTTTATAATATTAATATATATTTTCATAAAAAAAAAAAGGGGGTACGGTGATGGCCTGATTTTACCAATTTTTGTAATCAAAAAAAAGGGAAAATGGGCGGAGGAGAAAATTTAAAACCCCAAAAAAGGGAAACAAGTTAAGAATACAGAGACCCCTAAAAGTAAAGGAATTCCCCTTACAAACCCCTTATCATTTGATCATTAGGACCATATTATATTTTTTTATGAATCACTGTGTTGCTTTCCAAATGAATAGATTGGTTATTAGTACAGTAATTATTATTGTTGTTATTTCTATTGTTAGTATCATTGTCATTTATTATTATTAAAGATTGTTATCATTATTGTTATGTATCATTATCTTATTACTATTATCATTATCATTATTATCATCATTATTACTATTTCTATTATCATTATTATTATTTACAATATCATTATTGCTATTATCATTATTATCACTATTATTATTACTAGTATTATTTGGATTATCATTATTATTTCATCATTACTTTTTTGTCACTATTGTTTTATTATTATCATTATGATTATTAATATCATCATCATCATTATCATTATTTTTTCTTATTATCATCATTATTTTCTTTTTTATAATTCTTATTTTCATCTTTACTATATTATCACTATTATTACAGATTATCGTTTTCATTTTTATTTTACATAATTTTTGTCATTATTGATATATCAATATCATATGATGTAGTTAGCTTCGTAGGTTAATTATTTAGACATCTAAATGAAAATAACGTTACAG
>NW_023659116.1:0-22120 GCF_015228065.2 Penaeus monodon
TCTTCAATATTTTAAACATTTTGTATTTTTTCCCCTTTTTATAAATAATTATTTTTATTATATATAATATATTTTAATTTTATATTTTTAAAATAAATATAAAATTAATTTTTATTTTTATAATATAAAATTAAATTTTTATTTATAATAAAATAAAATTTTTTTGGGGGTGGGGGGGTTGTTTGGGGGTTTAAAAGCATAAATTTTTCCCCCCTTATCCACAAATTAACATACATATTAAAAAAATTATATTTTAAATAAAAAATTTATTATATAAAAATTTTAAATTTTTATATTATTATATTTAAATTTAAATTTTCATATATAAATTATTTTTAATAATTTTTATTTTTAAAATTTAAAAATTTATATAAATTATATATAATTATTATTTAAAAAAATTTTTTTTTTTAAACTTTAAAAAAAAAAACAATTATTCCCAATAAAAATTAAAAAAATAATTTTTTGTTTTTTTAAAAAATTATTTTTTAAAAAAATTTTTTTTTTTTTTTATATTACAAAGGTAAATTTTTATAAAACAAAAATAGATTTTGAAAAATAGATATATAAATTTTTTTTATCTAAACCACACAACACACAAAACACAAAAACCCACCAAAAAAATTTTTGTGGGGGTGTGGGGGGGGGGGGGGGTGGGGGTTTCCCCCCCCCAAACTCACAAAACTTCCCCGGAAAAAAAGAAAATCTTTAGGCTGATTTTTTTTTTCAAAGGGCCCCCCCCCCCACTGAAAACTTTTTGGTTTCCCCTTAGTTTAAAAAAGTCCCCCCCCCCGTTGAAAGGGTTTTCGTACCTCTTGGGTTTTTTTTTTTTACTTGGGGTTTTTTTTTTTTTTTTTTTTTTGAAAAAAATAAACTATAAAAAATTTAAAAAAAAATAAAAAAATCCCAAAATAAAATTTATTTTTTTTTTTGGCCCTTTTTTTTTTTTTTTTTTCCCTTTTTTCCCAAAACTTTTAAAACCCAAAAAAAAAAAGGGGTTTTTTAAAAAAAAAAAAAATTTTAAGGGAAAGGTTTTTTTTATTTTTTGGGGTAAAAATAAATTTTTTCCCCAGGTGGGGTTTCAAAAAAAGAAAGGGGGGGGGGTTTTTTTGGGGGGCCCAATAAAAAAGGAAATTTAAATGATTTCCGGTGGGGTTGGGGGGGGGTTTTTTTTTTTTGATTTTTTTTTTTGGGGGAAAATTTTTTTTGGGGGGGGGGGGGGTGTGAAAGGTTTTTTTAAAAAAATTTTAAATTGGGTTTTTTTTAAAAAAAGTGGAGTGGTTGGGGGGGTGGTTTTTTTTTTGGGTTTTTTTTGGGAGGGGTGGGTTTTTTTTTAAAGGGGGGGGGAAAGGGGGGTTTTTTTTGTAAGTGGGGGGGTTTTGGGGGGGAAGGGGGAAGGGGGGGGTTTTTTTTTTTTGGGGGTGGAGGGGGGGTCCGTGGGCCCTGGTTTCCCAAAACCGAAAGAAAAAACCCCGGGGCCCCGGGGGGGGGGGGGGTTTTTTTTTCCCTTTTTTTGGGGGGGGGGCCCCCCCCCAAAAACCGGGCCCCGGGGGGGAAGGGGTTTTAAAAAAAAACCCCGGGGGGGGGCCCTTCCCCTTTCCCCTTTTTTTAAAAATTAAAAAAACCCAAAAAGGGGGGGGAAAAAAAAAAAAAAAAAAATTTTTTTTTTAGGAAATTGGGCCCCCCCAAAAAACTTTTTCCCCCTTTTTGGGGGGGCCCAGGGTTAAAAACCCCCCCCCTTTGGCCCCGGGCCCCTTTAAAACCCCAAAAACCCCGGGTTTTTCCCCTTTTTTTTGGGGGAAAAGGGGAAAAATTTTTAAAACCAAGTTTGGGAAAAATTTTTATGGGGGTTTTTGGATTAAATTTTTTTGGGCCCCTTTTTCCCCCCCCAAAAAAAATAAAAATAAAAAAAAGAAAAACTAAAATGTTTTTTTTTTAAAAATTTTTTTTTTTTGAAAAAAAAATTTTTTTAGCAAGAAAAAAATTTCCCCCCCCCCCAAATCCGGGAAAAATTTTTTTTTTGGGGGGGAAATTTTTTTGGGCCCGGACCCCGGATGGCCACCCCCCCCCCCGGGGGTTTTTTTTTTTTGGGGGAGTCGTTTTCCCCCAGGGGGGTAAAAACGTTTCCCCCCCCCGGCCCCCGGGGGGTCAGGGAACATGTTGGCCCCCCCCCCCCCCACCCCCCAACCCCCGCCCCAAAAAAAGCAAAAAAATTTCCCCCCGGTTTTTTCCCTGAAAATACTGGGGGGGATGAAATCCCTTTTTTTTTTTGAAAACTTCCCATTTTAAAAAACATCAAAAATTTTAAAAACTCCTTTTTCCCCCCTTTTCCCCCCCCCCCGCAATTGCCCGTTTTTTTGGGAATTTTTTTTTTTCCCCGGAAAATTCCATGAAATATTTTCGGTTTTTTTTTTTTTTTCCCTGGGGGGGGGGGGCCTTTTTTTATTAAAAATTTATATATATATTTTAATATAAAAAATATTTTTATTATTTTTTAAATATAATTAATTATTTAATATTTAAAAATTAAAAAAATATATAAATATATTATGTTTTTTTAATTTTTTTTATACACAATTTCCCCCAAAAAAATAAAAAATATAAAAAATATTTTTTATATTTTTATTATTTAAATTTTATATTTTTTATTTTTAATTTTATACACCATTTTTATAATTTTATAGCCACAACAAAAAACACACCAAATGCGCCCCCCTATTGTGGGGGGGTGTTGTGGGGGGTGTTTGGGGGGGTGTTGGGGGGGGGGGGGGGGTTGGGGGGGGTGGGGGGGCTTGGTGCCCCAAAAACCCCCCCTAAACTAAAAACAATAATTTTTTTTTTTGGGGGAAATTTTTTTAAATTAAAGTTTAAAAATATTTTTTATAATTTTTATTTTTATAATATATTTCTAAAAATTTTTATAAAACATATTTAAAAATTTTTATTACACATTTTTTTAATTAAACACCGCCCCCCAAACCACCCCCATATATAAAAATTTTATAAAAAAATATATTTTAAAATTTATATAAAAAATTTTAAAAAAAATTTTGTAAAAATTAAAAATTAAAAAATTTTATATTATAATATTATAACATTATTTTTTTTAAAAAAAAAAAAATACATTAATTAAAAATTTTAAAAAAATAAAATAAATTGAAAAAAAATTATATATTATATTTTTTTTAAAAATATATATAAATTAAAAATTTTTTTAATATATATATATAAAATAATTTTGTTTTTTGGGGGGGTGGGGGGTGGGGGGTTGGGGGGGTTGTGGGGGTTTTTTGGGGGGGTTGTGGGGTTTTTGGGGGTTTTTGGGGGGGGGGGGGGGTGCCATTATAAAATTTTTAATATTTAAATATTATTTTATATTAAAAATTTAAAATATTATATATATATAAATTTTTTTTTAAAAAAGTTTTCCCACAAAAAAAACACGTAAATACACATATATATACAATTTTCACAATGAATATTATGTAAACCCCTGTTTGCAGAAAAAAAGTCCCCCTTAAGGAGGTAAAAACGCTAAAAAAAAAATTTTTTTTTTTTTTTTAATTTTTTTTTTTTGATTCCAACAAAAATTTCGAAAAAACCGGAAAATTTTCATAAAATTTGGCTTTTCGATGCGGCCCCCCCCCCTTTTGGGGAGAAAAAAAAAATGGGGAGGCCACGTCCCCCCACCCCCTTTTTTTCCCCCTTATAAAAAATTTTTTTTTTTTAGTAATGCCCCCCTAAAGGGGCCCAAACCACGTGTTTTTTTTCCCCCAGCGGGCCCCAAAAAGGAAAAATTTTTAAATTTGCCAACACCTTCCCCCCCCCCCTTTTTTAGATTTTTTCCCCCCTTTTTTAAAACTCCCTTTCAAGTTATGACCATTATAAAAGGGGTAAAAAATTTTTGTAAAAAATTTTTTTTTTTTTTTTTTGGGGGCTAGAACGCCCCCCAAATACAGTTTTTTTTTTATTTTTTTTTTTGTTTTCCCCCGGGGTATGGGGCCATTTTCCCCTTTTGCACTCCCCTTTTATTCCCCCTTTTTCTCTCTCCCCGTGGTTTTTGTATAATATTTTTTATATAATATATTTTTTATATATTTTATATATTATAAAAATTTTTAAAATTATAATATATTTAAAATATTTCAAAATAAAACCAAAAAAGTGGTGGGGGGGTGCACCCCACCGCACACGCAAAAACGCAAATCGCAAAAAAAGCCACACACACTAAAACCCCAAAAAAACCACACCACCCCAAAACAAAACCAAAAACAAAAAACACACTATTTTTTATATTTATATTAAATATAAATAAATTATATAAAAATAATTTTTTTTTTTGTTTGGGGGTGTTTGGGGGGGGGTGGGTTTTTGTTTGGGGGTGGGGGGGGGGGGGGGGTGGTTGGTTTGGGTGTGGTGGGTTTTTGTGGGGGGTGGTTTTGGGTTTTTTACATTTTTTTTTTTTGGGTAAAAAAAATATAAAATTTTTTATAATTTTATATATAATTATAATTATTAATTTATTTATTTATATAAATAATATATTATAAACCAAAAATTTTTTTTTTTGGGGGTTGGGGGGGTTTTGGGGGGGGGGGGGTGGGGGTTTTTTTTTTTTTTTTAATAAATAATAATATTATTATAAAATTTTAATTTTAAATTTTTTTTTTTTAATTATTAAATTAATTAAATTTAATTAAAATATTAAACCCCTTAAAAATTGTTTTGTTAAAAAATATGCAAAAATGTTCCCCCCCCCTATAAAAAAAAAATAAATATTTTTTAATCTATTTTTAAATTTATATAAAAAATTTTGCACACACAAAAAACAAAACACAAAACCAACCCCACACACACCAAAACCCCACCCAAAAAACAAAAGCAAAAACGCCCCTTGCACATGTAAAAAGTAAAATATGTTAATAAAATAAAATAACAATATAAACACACCTCACACACCCCCCAACAAAAAAAACCCCCTAAAAAAACACCACAAAAACACACACACAAAAAAACACCAAAAACACCACCCCCAACACCCACAAAACCCCCAAAATATATAAAATATAAAATTTATATATATAATATTTTTTATAAATTTATTTTATAAAAATTTATATTTATTATTTTTAAATTTAAAAAACAAACCAAAACATATATTATGTAAAAGCTTTTAAAAATTTTTTTAAAAGTTTAAAAAAGTTAAAATATAAAAACACATACACGGTCAGTAAACCCCCCCCCAAAAACAAACAGTTGGGGTTTTTGGCCTTAAAATGCTGTCCCCCCCCCCCAAGGTTTTTTTTAAAAATTTTGGGGGTCTTTTTTTGGCATAGAGACCCCTTTTTTCTTTTTTTTTAAAATTTTCCCCCCCTGCATCTCGTTTTTCTTTTTTTGGGAATTTACTTTGCCCCCTTTTTTTAAAAGAAAAAAAATTTATAAGATTTTTCCCTACACCCGTTTTTTTTTTTAAGGAAGGAAAAAAAATCGTATATACATAGATAGAAAAAAAGCTATACAGTAAAAGTTTTTCCCCCCTACAGCTTATTAAAACTTTTTTTTATTTTTTTTATTTTACATAAAAACATTTACAACCCCCCTTTTTTTTAAAAAGTTTTTCCCCCCCCCCCTTTTCCCCCAAAAGCCATTTGCAAAAAAGTAAAAAAAAAAAAAAAATAAAACAAAACAAAACATAAATACATAAAAAACACACACAAAAAACACACGCCCACCCCCCCCCAACCCAAAACCCCACACAAAAAACAACACCACCAAACCCACACCACCAAAAAACCCCAAAAAACCCCTCCCCCAACCACCACAAACCAAACACTAGTTTTTAAAAAAAATTAAAAATAAAAAAAACCCCACCCCAAAAAAAAAACCATTTAAATTTTTTTAAAAATTTATATATATAATTATATTATATTATAATTAATATTTAAAATTTTTTTTTTTCATTAAAATGTAAAAAATTGTTTTTTCTACAAACAAAACCCACACAACACACAAAACCAAACAAAAAAACCAAACACAAAAACACAAAAGCCAAAAACAATCCCAAACCCACCCACACACACAAAACCACCAAAAAACCACACAAAACCCCCTAATATATATATATATATTAAAAATTAAATTTTTTTATATAAAAAATATATAATTAAAATTTTTTAAAAAATACATATAAAAATATATATAATTATTTTTATATATATATATATATATATATTAATTATATATAAAAATATATAAATATACGCAAAAACACCCCACACCACACACCAAATATATAATATATTAATTTTTTTAATTTTTTTATATATATTTTTAATATATATATAAATATAATATAAAAATATTATAAATATAATATATAAAACGCACAAAAACCCCCATGTTTTATAATATATTATATATATAAAAATATATATATAATATTTTATTTTTATATATATATTATTATATTTTATTACACCCCACCCCCACCAAAAACACACAAAAATGTAAAAAACCCACAAAAACCCACAAATAAAATTTTTAAAAATATTTTTATATATATTTTATATTTTTAAATTTTAAATATATATATATATAAAAATATATAAAATATATATATACACAACACACACACCCAACAAAACACCCCCACACCACACCCCAACACAACAAAAACACACACCCACACACACACCCACACACCAAAACACATATATATATATTTTATATATTATATAAAATTAAAATAATATTAAAATTATATAAATATTTAAAAATAAAAATATATTATTGTTAAAAAAAACCTAGTTTTTTTTTACATAATGCTATTTTTTTAAAACCCCAAAAACCAAAAATTTTAAAATATTTGAATAAAAAAACACTAAAACCCCCCTACTCCACCCAACTCGCCTGCGACGCCCGTCCCCCCCCTTTAAAACGATCACATCCCCCCTCCCCCCCATACTTTTTTCCAGTAAAAAAAATCGCAACCCTTTGGGGGAGGGTTTTTTTTTCCCAGTTTTTTAATGTGGGGTTAAAAAAAAAAAGGGTCCCCCCCCCTG
The DNA here is from genome assembly GCF_015228065.2 of Penaeus monodon. Lineage (NCBI taxonomy): Eukaryota > Metazoa > Arthropoda > Malacostraca > Decapoda > Penaeidae > Penaeus > Penaeus monodon. Next base: position 7,062 of record NW_023659116.1, read on the forward strand.
CGAGCGACCCAAAAGGGCAGCCTAAAAAGCACGCTTTTTTACCGGACGCCCTCTTCCGTCCCCTTGTACCAAAACCTTCCCCCATTACAAAATAAAACTCCCCAACAAAAAAAGTAAGAAGTCTGTTTCAAAACCTTTGCCCCCCTGCCCCCCCGAAAAATTTCCCCCCCCCCTAGTGCCCAAAACCCCCACTTTTGTCCCCCCCCGCAAAACCTAAAACCCCCCCCAAAACCCCATCCCTTTTTAGTGGCGGGCAGCGCCCCCGGGATTCGGGGCCCCCAAAAAACCCCTGCCCCCGGCCCTACGACCCCCCTGCCTCCCCAAAACAAAAAAAAACCAAAAAACAAAAAAAAAAACCAACAACACAAGAAAGTCCCCCCGAAAAACAGCAAAAGCAAGCCAAAACCCCAAAGCGTGTTTTTTTTTTTTTTTTTTCATCTGACACACTGCCCCTTGGGCCGATGTGGCTGACGTCCCCCCCGTCCCCCCAGCACCCCCCCCCCCAAAATAAAGCAAAAAATATATTTTTATGCGTACCACCGTTTTTAAACAACGTTTTTAATTGGCGCACTTCGCCCAACGAGGGGAAAATTAAAAATGGCCCCCCGCCGTGCCCAACCCCCTGACCCCAAGTTTTGGAAAACCAAAATTGAAGTGGCAAAATGCCCCTAGGGGCCTCCCCCCCCCTCCCGCTTTGACGGGAACCACCTCCCCCCCCCGCCCAATTTTTTCCCCCACCTCCTCGTGGGGGTTTACGACCCCCCTGCAACCCGTTTCCACCCCCCCGCAACCCATCTAACATATTCCAAGGGTTTTTTTTTCCCCCCCAAAAAATTTGTTTTTTTAAAAGGCGCAAGGGTTTTTTTTTTTTTTTTTTTAAGGTTTTTTCCCCAGGAGAAATTTTTTTTTTTTTTTTTTTTTTTTTTAAAATTTTTTCCCCTACCGTCCTGGGCCCCCCCAAAAATTTTTTCTCCCCCCCTCCTGGGGGGATATGTTAATTTCCCCGCCCCCCCGCAAAAAAAAAAAACGGCGCCCCCCCCCCCCCCCCCCCGCCTCACTCACACCCCCCCCGCCCCCCACTCCCCCCTCCCCCCCGGGGCCCCATCAAACCCCGCAAAAAATTCATTCATTAAAAATCCCCCTTAATCCCTTAACGCCCTATTTGCCCCCAAAAAAAAAATTCCCCTCCCCGGGGGGAATTTTACCCCCCCCAAAGGTTACGTTTTTTCGCCCCAACCTGGCCCCCAAACCCCACATTTTCTCGGTTTTTAAAACGGACAACACTAAAATTTAACCAGTACACCCCCCCAACAGTGGGAAAACAAAGCCCCCACACCCCCGACCGCAACAACACGCACGAACGAACTTAAAAAGCCGCAACCGGCGGCCCCCCCCCTCACCCCCCGCCTGCCCAAAAAACTCCCCCCCCCCCCGTCCCCGTATCTCTTTTTTTCCATCGGCTCCCTGAATCCTCCCCCCTTTCTGACCGACTTTTTGAAAAATAACCTCCCCCCAACCAATTCCTTGGTTAAACCCCCATCGAGACCCCATAAAAATAAAAAATTTTCCCCCCGGGTGGGGAATTACCCCCCCCCCCCCCCAACCTTTTTTTTTCCCCCAAAAATGAAAAAAAATAAAGTGAGCTCGGAGACCCAACCTTGACCGCAATTCACCCCGAATTCCTCGAAAATGTTGGGTCCCCCCCAAAAATGTTTAACACAAAAAAACTTGAACCTTAGTGGGGTCCCAGCCATCAGTGACTTATTAAAAGGGAGTTAAAGAAAATCCCGGGGGAGTGCATGGAGTGATTTTTTTTTTTGACTGACCTTTTTTTTTCCCCTTGAGATTTTTTTCAAGACCCCCTCCGAAAAAACCAACGTCCCCCCCGGCCTCCCCAACTTTTTCCCCCGACATTTTTTTTTTAAACTGAGACCCACCCCAAAAATTTTTCCCCCCTGGCGACTTTAACCCCTTTTGTTTTTCGAAAAAATCCAGGAAATGGGGTGTCCCGCGATTACTTAGCAGCACTTTTTAAAAAAATTTCCCCCAATTTTTCCACCCTTGTGGTGGACCCCTTTAAAAACCCCCCCCCTAATTTTTTTTTTTCCCCGGCCCCCTATCCCCTTTTAAAAAAAAACGGTTAAAATTTTTTTTTCGAACACTACCTAGGAAAAGCCCTGGTGGAAAAACATTAGTCCCCCCCCAATTTAAAAGTTTTTCCTCCTGATAACGACGTTTTTTTTTTTAACCTTTGCCAAATTTTTTTTCGTCTTTTTTGGGAAAAAAGTCCCCCCCAAGTATTCGAATTTACCTTGGTTCTGTGGTTCCACACGTGGGAAAAAAGGTGGGGCGTTTTTTTCCCGCAGGACCCCCCCCCCCCCGTGGGGGGGGGGGCCCCCCCCCCCCCTGCCCCCTTAAAAAGCCGAGCTCAAAAGCTTTTTTCCCCCGACCCCCCTTTTTTCCCCCCCCCCCCCCCCCCCCCCTATAATCGGTTCACGCGCCCTCTCCTGCGCGCCTTCACCCTGCACGCCCCACCCCACCCCCCTTTTTCCACGTGAAAAACGGGAAAACCCCCCACCCCCCCCCGCTTTGCCGTGGGGGGGGGGGGCCCTCGTAGACACCTGCTACCCCCTTTTTGGCCCCCGCTCCGACATTTGGGGGCCCGTTGGGGTTTTTTTTTTTTTTTTTTTTCCCAGACCTTTCCCTTTCCCCATTTTCCACAAGCGCGAGGGTCCCCCCAGGTGGGGGTGAAAACTGGGTTTTTCCCCCCGGAAAAATTTTTTCCCCGACGGGGTTTCCCCCTCCAACCTAAAAATTTTCTTTTTTTAAACCGGGGGGGTAACCGCAACCAGAAAAAAACGGGGGCCCCCCCCGGGAGAAAAAACTTTATTTTTTTTTTTTTGACATAACGGCCCCCCGGCCCTCAAAACACCCCCGAATTCCCCCCCCCCCCAGGAGCTTGTGGGGGCTGTTTTTTTTTTAAGGAACCCCTTGGGTGATGTCCCCCCCTTTTTTTTGCGGGGCCCCCCCCCAAAATTAAAACATCCCCCCGGTTTTTAGAATTAAAAAATTTTTTTCTATCCTTCCTTGACTCCCGGGAGCCGGGGGGGGAGTTATTTTTCCCCTTTTTTTTTCCCTGAAGAAAAAATCAACCCCTTTCAGCCCCCCCCTGTAAAACCCCTTTTTCCCTATGGGCTCGTCCCCCCCCCCTGGGGCCCCTAGTGGGGGTCGAAAAAACTTTTTATTTGGGAAAAACGGTGAGTTTTTTAAATCTAGTGGGGTTTTTTTTTTTCCCCCTCTGGTAAAAAAAAAAAACACCCCTTTTTGTAAAGTTTTTTTTTTTTTTTAAAAAAGGGCCCCCCCCGCCAATTTTTTCCTGGGGGGCGTGCTTTTTCTGGGGTCATGATTTTTTTTTTTTGGTTTTTTTTACCGGGACTTTTTCAGATTTTTCCCCCCCAGAGACCAATATCGCCGTTTATGGGGGGGGGGGTTTTTATTTGGCCCCTTTTACCCCAAACCAGCACGCGCAAAAAAGGCGTCCCCTTCGAGCCCCTTTTCCCCCCCCTCAGGGGGCCCCCCCCCCCCCATTTGGCCCCCCCCCCCCCCCCCCTATGCCCTGTGCCCCAAAAAGCCAGCCAAAAAGCCTTCCCCCCCCCCCCCCCTTTTCCCCCCCCCCCCCGGGGGGGCTCAAAGGTTTTTTTTCCCCGTACTGGTCCCCCCCCCCCCCCCCCCCCCCCCCCTTTTTTTTTTTTTTTCCCCCGGAAAAAACCCCCCGGGGGACGGTTTTTTTTTTTTTTTTTTTTTTTTTTCAAAACCAAAATTCGCCCCTTCCCCCAAAAAAACGAGGCCCCCCCTGACGCCCCCCCCTTTTTCCCCCCCGGGGGTGGTTTTTTTTTTTTTAAAAACCTGAAGGACGGTTTTTTTTTTTTTTTTTTTAAAAAAAAAACCCCATATTCAAAATAAAATTTTTTTTTTTATAACAATAAAACGTTATAACCCAACAAACCACCAAAAAACCACAAACCCAACCCCCAAAAAAACCCCAAAAATAATTTTAAAATTTAATATAATATTTATAATAATAATTTATTTATATTTTTATTATAAATTTATAATTTTATAATATTAATTTATATTATTTTTAAATATAAACGGGCCCAAAATCCCCCAATGTAAATTATATTAATAATTTTTTAAAAATATAATATAATAATTATTTAAATATATTTATATATTTTTATAATTTAATATAATATTAATATTAAAAAAACGCAAAAAACAAAAAAAACTCAACTTTGTAAAAAAAAATATTAATTATTATATAAATTTTAAAATAATATATTAATATTTTATATTTTTTAAATTTTTTATTAAAAATATATAATAATTTATAATTAATTATTAAAATTTTTTTTTTTATATTAAAAATATAATATAAAAAATTCCACAAAACCCCAACAAAACCCAATAACCCCCCACAACAACCCCAAACCCACCCCCACACAAACCCCAAACACCACAAAAACCACCAAAAAAACAAACCCAACCCAAAAAAATTATTTATATATTATTTATATATATTAAAATTTTAATATATTATTTTTAAAAATTTTAAAAATTTAATTTTTTTTTTAAAAATAATTTTAAAAAATTAAAAAAAAAAAACATATTTCCAAAAAAATTTAAATTTTTTTTTTTAAAAAATTTTTTTGTTAAAAAAATATTTTAAAATTTGGGGGAAAAAATTTTTTAAAAAATAAATAAAAAAAAAAATTTTTTTTTTTTTTTCAATATAATATTTAAAAAGGGGCCCTTTTTTAGGGGCCCCTTTTTATCTTTTTTTTTAATAATTTAAAATTATATTTAATAAATTTAAATATAAAATAAAAATGTTTTTAAAAATGGTAAATATTTAAAAAAGTGGGTTATTTAATTTATATATATAATATTTATATTAATTTATATTTAAATTTTTATATAAAATAAAAATTTAAATAATATTTAATTAATATTTTTTATTTTTAAAAAAATATTTTATATATTTTAATTATAATTTTAAATTAATTTCAATAACCGGGGTTTTTTCCCCCCCCCGTTTGAAAAACCCGGGGGGGAAAACCCCCCCCCCCCATCCCCCCTTTGCCCACTTCCAACTCGATTTTTTTGCCCCGGGGGGTTTTTTTTTTTTCCCCACTTTTTTAAACCCAAACGACAAACCGCAAATATCTTTTTTTTGGGGTTTTTTTTTTTTTTGGGCCCCCAGTCCCCCCCTTGGTCCCCCCCCCCTTTTTCCCGGTTTTGCCCCTTCCTTTTTTTTTTTCCACAACCCCCCCCCCCCCCCCCCCCCCAAGTTTTTTTTTTTTTTTTTTTTTTTTTTTATTTTTTTTTTTTTTTTTTCCACATGAAAACCCCCAAAAAAATTTTAAAAATTTTCCCCTTTTTTTTTTTTCCCAAGATTTTCCCCAACAGCCGGTCCCCCCCCCTTTTTTTTTTTTTTTTTTTTTCCCCCCAAAAAAAAATTTCCCCTTTTTTTGTTTTTTCTTTTTTCCTTGTTAAACCCGTTTAAAAACGTAGTAAAAAATTCCCCCTGTAAAAACCCAACCATTTTTTTTTTTTTAAAAAAAATAATTGAAAACTTTTTTTTTTTTTGTCCTATCCCCTTCAGCAAAAACCCAAACACTCAAGAAAAACCCTTATGAAAAAAAATTGGGGAAAAAAAAAAACCAAAATTTTTTTTTCAAAAAACCTCAAGCTTTTTTGGGGCCCCGTAAGGTAATGCCCCTTTTTTTTTTCCCCCTTTCCCCCCCCAGATGTTTTTTTGAGAGCAACTTTGGGGGGGTTTTTTTTTTTTTTTTTTTTGGCAATGGGTTTAAAAATTTTTTCCCTTTTTTTTTTTAAACCCCCCCCGGGGGGGGAAAAAAAAAATAAAAGTAATTTTTTTTTTTAAAAAAAAGCTTTCCCAAAAAATAAAAATGAAAAAAAAACCTTTTTTTTTTTTCCCCCAACCATTTTTTCCCCCAAAAATTTTTTTTGTAACCTGTTTTTCCCTCAAATTTTTTTTTTTTTTTTGCCCCGGTTTTATCCCTTTTTTAAAACCCCTTTTTAAAAGAATTTTTTTTTTTTTTTTTTTTTTTTTTGGGCCCTTTTTAAAAAAATTTTAAGCCCCCCGCCCCTTTTTTTAAAATTTTGCTTTTTCCTTTAAAATTTTTTTTAAAATTTTTAAAATTTTTTGTTTTAAAATTTTTCCCCCCTGGCAAATCAAAAAAAATAAAACATCGGGGGTAAAAAAATTTAGATTTTTTTTATATTTTTTTTTTTTTTAAAACCTCCCAAACAAAAGTTTTTTTTTTTTTTTTTTTCCTTTTTAAAATTTTTCCAAAAAAATCCCTTCCCAAAAAAATTTTTGTTTTTTTTTTTTTTTTTTTTTAAAAAGGGGGCGGGGGGACCCCGAAATTTCAACCCTGGTTCCCCCCCCCCACCTCCCTTTTTTTTTTTTGACTTCCGAAATTTTTTTTTTTTAGCCCCAAAAAGGGGATTTTTTTACAGTTTTTTTTTTTTTTTTTTGTTTTGGGAAAAAATGGGCTTTTTTTTTTTTTTTTGTTTTTTGGGGGGAAAAATTGTTTTTTTTTTTTTTTTTTTTTTTAATTTTCATTTTTTTTTCAAAGGGTTTAAATTCCCCCCGAGGAAAAATCAATGATCAACAGTAAAAAAAAAAAAAGCTTTTTTTAAGTAAAAATTGAAAAAAACCCCGGTTGGTTTTTTTTCCCTTTTTTTTTTTCCCCCTCCTCCTTTTTTTCCCCCCCCTTCCCCCCCCCCCTTTTTCCCCTCCCCCCTCCCCTCCCTCCCCCCTTTCCCCCCCCTCTCCCCCCCCCCCCCCTCCCTTCCCTTTTCCCCCCCCTTTCCCCCTTTTTTATTTATATAATTTTTAATTTTATTTTTAATTTTATAAATAAATAAAAATTAAATAATTATAAAAATTTAAAATTAATTATAATAATTTTTAAAATTAATAAATATATAAATAAAATAATATAAAATTTTTATATTAAAATTAAAATTTTTTTTATCAATATAATTAAATAAATTTAATTTAAAATTAATATTTTTTTTTTTAAAAAACCCCACAACAAAAAACAACACCACAAAACCAAAAACCCCCAACACACCACCCAAAACCCAAACCCCCACCCCCAAAAAACACAAAAAATATATAATTTTTTAAAAATTTAAAAATAATAAATATTAAATAATATATTTTTTATAATAAACATTTTACAATAAATTATGGGGGAAAAAAAAAATTTAATAAAAATAAAAATTAATAATATTTTAAAAAATAATATAATTTAAAAATATTAATAACATATATAAAAAAAATAAATTATATTTTAAAATTTTGGGGGGAATTTGGGGGGGGGTTTTTGGGGGGGGGGTTTGGGGTTTGGGGGGGGGGGTTTTTTTTTTTTTTGGGGGGTGGGGGGGGGTTTGGGGGGGGGGGTTGTGGTTTTGGTTTTTTGGGGGTTGGGGGGGGGGGGGGGGTGGGGGGGGTTTTTGGGGTTTGGGGGGTTGGGGTGGGGGGGTGGGGGGGGTGGTTTTGTGTGGGGGGTTGGGTGGTGTGTGGGAAAAAAAAAATAGATTTAAAAAAGGGGGAATTTTTTTGGGGGGGTTGGGGGGGGGTTGGTTTTTTTTTTTTTTTTTAAAATTTTTTTATTATAATAAATATAAATTTTAAAAAAATATAATATATAATATATTTTATTAAAATAAATACCCCAAATTTAATTTAAAATTTTTCCCTTTATATAATTTTAATAAATTTTTTTATTTTAATTTAAAAATTTTTTTATAATTTATAATAATATAAAAAAAAATATAAATTATTTTTTTTTTTTTTTTTTTTTTTTGTATTATAAAAATTTTAACAACCACCACACACCACACCAAAACAAAACACCAAAACACTTTAAATTTATATTTTTATATAATATATTTTTAATAATTATTAATATAATTTAAAAAATATATAAAATATAATATGTAAAAATTTTTAAATGTTTTTTTTTCCGTGGGGGGGGTGGGAAGGGTTTGGGTTTTTTTTTTGTGGGGGGTTGGGGGGTTGGTTGGGTTTTTGGGGGGGGGGTGGGTTGGGGGTGGGGGGGGGGGTTTTATTTTTTGTTTGTGGGTGGGGGGGGGGTGGGGGGGTTTTGGGGGGTGGGGGGTGGGGGGTGGTGGGGTGGGGGGGGGGTGGGGGGTTTGGGGGAAAAGGGGTTTGGTGGGGGCGTGGGGGGGGTGGGGTTTTGGGGTTTTTTAAAAGTGCCGTAAAAATATACAATTAAAATTTTTAAATACCCCATTTAAAAAATATTTTCCCCCAAAAAATTAATGTTTAAAAAATGCCCCAAAAAAATAAAATTTTTTTCCCTAAAAAAATTTTGTTAAAAATGTTAAATTATTTTAAAAATTTCCACTTTGAATAAAGTTTTTTTTGGGGAAATATTAAAAATTTTTTTAGGTTTTTTTTTTGGGAAAATAATAAATTAACATAATTTAATATATAATTATATTATAATAAAAATTATTAAAATTTATTATATAAAAATAAATAATTTAAAATTTTTTAAAAAATTCCCCAACACACCCCCAACATAAAAATATAACCAAAACCCCAAAAAAATTTTAAAAAAATTATTATATAATAATTATAATATTTAATATTTTATATTAAAAATTTAAATTTTATATTATATTATATTAAAATTATTAATTTTATATAACTTTAAATTTATTATTAATATATAATATATTTTTATAATTTTATAAATATTTTTTAAAAAATTTTAAATATTTAATAATTTATGTTTTTTAAAATAAATCATAAAAATTTTTAAAATTATTTATATTTTTTTAAAAAATATTAAAATATTTTATTTTAAAATATATTTATATTTATTTTTTAAATATTTTATTTATTAAATAATAATAATATATATAATAATTTAAATTAATTAATATAATAAAAATATTAAAAATAATAAAATATAAAATTTTTAAAATTTTATTAATAATATTATTATTAATAATTTTTATTTATATTTTTTAATTTAAAAAAATAATTTTAAATAATATATTTATATTTTATTAATATTAAATTTTAAAATATTTAATATATAAAATATATATAATAAATATTTTAAATATAAAAATTTTTTTCCCTTTTAATTTAAAAAAATATAAATATATTTAAATTAAAAAAAATAAATTAATTTTATATAAATTTTTTTAAAAAATAATAAATATAAATTTTTAAAAATATTAAAATTTTATAAAAATATATTTATATTTTTTTAAAATTAAATAAAATATAATAATTTATTTTTAAAATTTTAAAAAAATTTATTATTAAATTTTTTATTTTTTTAATATTTTTTTTTTTTTTAATAATAATAATATTTTAAATAAAATTAATAAATTAATTATAAAATAATTTTTTTTTTTTTTATAAAAATTTTTTTTTTTTTGGGGGAAATTTAATTTTAAAAAAAAATATTTAATTTATTTAAAAAATTATATTAATATATTAAAATTAAAATTTAAATTAAATTTTTTTTTTTTTTTTGTTAAATATTTATATTACAATAACCATACCCCTTACAATTACATAAATTATAATATACATAAATAACCCATTATTTTCAAGTGAAAACTTATATAGAATATTTTGTTGTTGTATACATTAATACCATAAAATTTTTTTTTATTGTGAAAATTATAATATATGCATAATTACAAATATTTTTTTTTTTTTTTTTATGGTGAAAATTATATATATTTATGTAATAATACCATAAAATATTATGTTTTAATATTACGCCCACATAAAAACACCAACGGCAAACCGCCCCACACGGGCCACCAACGCAAAACACACCATGGCCCAAACACACACACAAAACACCACACCACAATCACACCCCCCACCACCAACCACCAAAACAACACACACACAACCAACTTCACACCCACACAACCAAAACACACCACCCAACACACAAACACACACAAAACAAACAAACAAAACACACATAACAACAACACAACACGAACACAATATATACTATACAAATATTATATATAATATATATAATATTTATTATAAATTATTAATATATTATATATATAATTTAAATTTATTTTATAATTCTAATAATGGAGTTGTGGGGTTGTGGGGTTTGGTGTGGTTGTTGGTGTGGGGTTGTGTTGTGTTGTGGGGGTGGGTGGGGGGGGAATTTTATTAATATACAAAAATAAATAAATATATTATTAATATAATATTATTATATATTTAATATTATATATTATAATTATTTAATATATATATTTATAATTAAAATTAAGAAATGTAAAATATAATAATGTGTAATTATATATTATGTATATTATAATATATATTATAAAATTAAATAAAATATTATATAATATTACTATATATTAATTATACAAAAATATAAAAATGGTTTTTAAAACCAACACCACCAAACAAATAATCCTCTCTATCCGATTTTTATCCTACAACACAACAAACCACCACACAACAACACACAACAACACCACACCACAAACAACACACCCAACCACAACAAACACACCACAACACACCTACACACACACACCCACACCACAACCACACCTCACACCCCACAACACACCCACACACCCTTTGTACACACCACACACCCCACCCCTTATCACCAACACAACACCACACAAACACCACACACATAAAAACACAAACACACGGCCACACACACAACACAACACCGCAAAATACAACCAACACCATATACATATTATATAATAATAATACTATTATTATATAAAATAAATAATAAAATATTTATTATATATAAATATATTTATAATTAATTTATATATTATGGTAATATAATAATACATATATATATTTAAATAATTGGTTTTATTATTATATATATAATAATATTTAAAAATATAATAATATATTAAATATAATAATATATTTAAATTAAATATAATGTGTTGTGTGGTGGGGTGGTGTGGTTTGGTGGTGGGGGGTGTGGTGGGGTTTTGGTTTGGGTGTGGGTGTGGGGTGGGTCTGTGGGGGTTGTGTGGTAAAATGTTCTGGTTGGGGTTTTTTTAAATTTATATAATTATTATTATATATAATATAATATATATATATAATATATATTAATTATATAAATATCTTTTATATATAAAATAATATAATGTATATAATTGTAAAATAATATTTATTTTAATATATATATATAAAAGTAATATTATTATTTGTATATATTATTTGTTATATATATATATTATATATATATATTATATATATATAGTAATAATTTATATAGCAGAGAGAAAGAGGAAAAGGGAAAAAAAAAGAAGAAGAGAGAAGAGAGGAGAAAAAGGGAAGAGAAGAGGGAGAGAGAGAGGAAGGGAACATCCCCCAGAAAAAAGAATAAACCCTTTTAATACCTGTGTTTTTTGTTTTCATTTTCCGATTTTACTTTTGGAAAAGCCTTTTTTTTTTTGATACTTGTTTTTTTGAATTTTCATGATTTTTATCCCCCTCTGGAAAATTAACAATGGGAACCGAATATTGAAATTCCCAAAAAACCAATTCCCATCCCCCCCCAACTAAATAAAAAAGCCCATTTTTTATGAAACCCCCAAAACACAACAAGGCAAACCTGTAAAAATCCACTTAATGGGCCTTTTTTTTAACAGAAAAAAAATTTGGGTTTTCGAAGTCCCCCAAACAAAAAGGAGTTGCGACCAGTGTGTTTTTGCATTCTGTGGAATGGTGTCCGCAACCTCCTTTTTTTAAAAAAAATAAATATTTCCTGAAAAACAATTAATGAGAATAATGGCTCTGGTGTAAGAATTTTTTTTTTGAAAGGGAAACCTTGGTAAAAGATGTTGGGAGGATACAAATTTAAATCCCCCCAAAATCTAAAAGTACGCCCCCCGAATTGAAATTTTTTTTTTTTTTTTTTTTTTTTTTTTGTTTGGGGTTTTTTTTTTTTTTTTTTTTATTTTTTTTTTAAAAAAAAATTTTTTTTATAAATTTTTTAATAAAATTTATAAAAAATATTTTTTTTATTTTTTTTATATATTAATATTTTTATATTAAAAAATTAAAAATAAAAAAAAAAAAAAAAAAAAAAAGGGGGGAAAAAAAAAAAAAAAAAATAAAAAAAAAATTTTAATTTGGGGGTTTTTTTGGGGGGGGGGGGGGGGGGGGTTTTTTTTTTTTTGGGGGGGGGTAGGGTAAAAAAGGGGGGGGAAAAAGGGGGAAAAAAAAAAAAAACCCCCAAAAAAAAAGCGGGAAAATTTTTTTTTTTTTTAAAAAAAAAAAAAAAAAAAATTTTTTTTTTGGGGAAAAAAAAAAAAAAAAACTTTTAAAAAAAATTTGGGGGGGAAAAAAACCCCTTTCCCCCCAAAAAAAAAAAAAGCGAAAAAAAATTTTTTTTTTAAATTTTAAAAAAAAATTTTTTTTTTTAAAAAAAAAAGGGAAAAGGGGGGGGGGAAAAAATTTAAAAAAAAAAAAAAAAAAAAAATTTATTTTGGAAAAAAAAAAACCCCAAAAAAAAACAAGGGCCCCCTTTAAAAAGGGTTTTTTTTTTTTGGGGGGGGGTTTTTTTTTTTTTTCCAAAAAAAAAAAAAAATTTTTAAAAAAAAAAAAAACCCGGGGGGGAAAAAAAAAAAAAAAAAAAAAAAACAAAAAAAAGTTTTTAAAAAATTTTTAAAAAAGGGGGTTTTTAAAAAGGAAAAATTTTTAAAAAAAAAAATTGGGGGAAATTGTTTTTTTTTTTTTAAAAAAAAAAAAAAAAAAAGGGGGGTTTTTTTTTTTTTTTTAAAAAAAAAAAAACCAAAAATTCATAAAAGGAATTCAAAAGATTAAACCCGGCAAAAATGAAACCAATGGGGAAAAAAGAAACATGTTTACAAATTTTCAAAAAGGGAATGGTGGTTTTTTGGGGAAAAATGTTGGGGAAAGAGTTTTTTTCATTATTCCCCTTTTTGGAGCTGTTTTTTAACTAATACATTTTTTGAATGGGATTTCCAAAACCCGGAAAATTAAAAAAAAGAAAGTTTACCATTGCCAAAAAACGGGCCCCACCAGTTGCCTCCCCAATTTAAAACATTCTGGAAAAGGGGCCGAAAAAGGCATTTAACCTTACGGAACAAAGCCTTGAGGTTTTTTATTGAAAACACCATTGTGGTTTTTTTTTTTTCCCCAATTGGCCAATCATATATGGGTTTCTGAGTGTTTGTTTGGTGGGCTGAAGAGAAGATAAGTGGACAAGAAAAAAAAAATAATAGTTTTTTTTTTTTGAAAATGTGGGTGTTTTACAGACGAGTTTAACTACGTAATTAAACTGTTACAGAGAAAGAAAAAACGGAATGATGAAAATGAGGGGAGAAAAAAAATAAATTTGTAAAGAACCGGGCTGTTGGGGACCATCTTGGAAAAAACAAAAAGGGAAAAATTTAAAAGTTTTATTTGGTCCATGTGTGGGATGAAAAAGTAAAAAGTAATTGGAAAAAAAACCTTGCTGACAGGGATGGTGGATTGAGGAAAAACAGAGGAAGAGGGAAAAGAAGGCAAAAACCGAAGGACCAAAGACTGAGCAAACAAAACAATTTCAAAGATATTTGTTGCGGTGTTTTTGTTTGTCCGATGGTAAAAACCAAGTGGGAAAAAAAAAGCCGCAAAAAATATCGAAATTTGATGGGAAGGGGGGTGGTGGAAGGGGCCAACGGCTTTGTTTCAAAAAAAAAATGGGGGAAAGGGGCCCTAACCGGTTTTTTTGATATAAAAATTTTTATTATATAAAATAATTTTATATTATATATTTTTAATATATATTATAATTTTAAAAATATTATAAAATTTTAATTTAATAAATGTTTAATAAAATTTTTATATTAATATATTAATATATTTAAATTAAATTATAAATATATAAATATTAAATTTATACACATTTTCATTATTTACCATTTTTGTATTATACATATTTTTTTTTTATTTATTATTCAAATTATATTTAGTGGTGTTAGAAAAAAGTAGATTAGGGGGGGAAAATTTAGGGGACACTTTTATTTTGAAAAAAATATTATTATATTAAAAATAATTAAAATTTTAATTAATTTTTTAATTTTATATTCTTATTTTATTTTTTATATATTTTAGATAAAAAAAATGTTTAATATTTTTACGTTAGGTGTATAAAATAATAATTCTTGTTTTATTGTAACGTATATATATACAAATATGTATATTATTATATATTTAAAATAAATAATTATATAAAATTATATAAATTATATTAAATTATATATAATTTTGGTGGGGTTTGTTTTGTGGTGGGGTTGTGTTTGGGGTTTTGTGGGTTGGTGTGTTTGGGTTGGGTTTGGGTGTTGTTGTTGGTTAAAGTGTTGTGGGGGTTTTTTGGTGTTTGTGTGGTGATTTATTAAATATTATTATTATTATTAATATATTAATAATTATTATTTAAAAAACTAAAAATATATTTTAAAAAAATATTTAAAAATAATTTATATTTAATATACTTTTAAAAATTATAAAATATATTTATATATAAACCCCAAGTTGTGAGTGGGGTTTTTTTGGTAAAACGGGTTTTTTTATTAACTATTATTATAAATATAATTTATTAAATATAATTAAAATATAATCCTTATAATTTATTTTTATTAATAATTATACATTTGTTGGAGTTGCCCCTATATATAAATTATTTATCATATTAAATATAATATAATATTTATAATAAAAAATATTAATAAATTTTATTATAAAATCTTATATAATAATTATATATATTTTTTGGGGTTTTGGGGTGGGGGTTGGGGGGGTGTGTGGGGTGGTGTGGGGGGTGGGGTGTTAAGGTTTTTTGTTAAAATTTAAATTTTTATAAAATCTTATTGGGAAAAAAAAAAAATATAAACAAAAATTTTTGTAAAAAAAAAAAAGTCCTCAGGCT
>NW_023659117.1:0-5000 GCF_015228065.2 Penaeus monodon
CTTTGTCCCGAAAAAATAAATAATGTATGAGCTAAATAAATAACCATTTAATATATATATATATATATTTATATATAATATATAAAATTATATTATATGTATTATCATATCTATACTATCTATCTATCTATCCTATTTTCTATCTATCTATCTATCTATCTATCTATCTATTTCATCTATCTATCTATATAAAGGGCCGCGGTGGCCGAATGGTTAGAGCATCGGACTCAAGACTGTCACGACAGCAATCTGAGTTCGAGGGTTCGAGTCACCGGCCGGCGCGTTGTTTCCCTTGGGCAAGGAACTTCACCTCGATTGCCTGCCTAGCCGCTGGGTGGCCAAGCCAGCCCAAGTCAGTGCCGGGTAAATAGAAATGGTGACTCGGAAAAAAAAAACACCGGGCGGAAGGCAATGGCAAAACCACCGCTCTAAATTGCCAAGAAAAATCATGGAAGCCCATGATCGTCAAGTCCGCGGTGGCCGAATGGTTAGAGTATCGGACTCAAGACTGTCACGACGGCCTTTACCTTTTTTAGGTAATCATTTTCTCGATATTCTCGTCTGCTTGTTGCATAAAGTTATCGTCGTCTCTTAGTATGAAATTCACATTACGTGTATCCTCACAGCCACTGCTCCCAACGACAGCCTACACCGACAGACATCCTATTACGGTGTAGGGAATCGCACGACCAAAATTACTGCATTATCAGAAGAAAATCATTAAAAAATATCTCCTAATTCTTTCCAAAATGACTGCATTATCTCAAGAGAATCTACAGGACAAAGCATACACTGACTGGTGTAGAAACCGATAAACAGAGAAATACATCTCAAAATTGGTCTGCTGATTCATTATTAGGAGAACTGAGGGTCGGTGGCAGAGCTGGGAAGGTTTTGGGTGCAGAGGACAGCATAAATCTTATACAGTAAGTAAAACGAAGGCCTAGTCATACTTTTTCATAATATGGAAGATTAGACAAGGGCAGATGTCTTAGAAAGAATTACATTCCTGGGCATTTGATTTTTTCATTAAGACTTGTAGTATAGTTATCAATATGTACACATGTAATGTAAAAAAAATGTTGAAAATGTTTAAAAACTATATATAAATAAATAACGATATTTTTTAATTGTCGTGTGGCTACATACTTATAATACATAGTTCAGAATATTATTACCCCGAAGTTTAACTACTGATCACCTAGCGCCGGAGATAGGTGTTACGGAACTGAAGCGCGTGTAAAGATCATGACGAAACAGAGTGGTCATGGAGCTTGGTCAGCCAGAACACCCCAAGCAAATCTCAAAAAAAAAAAAAAAAAAAAAAAAAACCGGCCCTGTACCTTTCTAAGTAAATCCTGCTCATTCTTGCCAATTCTTTGATATAATCTAAGTATCGAGTCTTGGGTCTATCTCTATTTCTTTTACCGTAAGCCACGATCAGATCAGATCAGATCTTTACCCAAACTTCTTTCCACATGACCAACTTATTTCAATTTACATTTGTCGATTGTGTTTACTATTCTCTCATGAGTGTCTACCTGTATTTCATCTACTCATCTACTGCCCAACTTCTTGTCCTGTGATCGGTCCAGCTAACACGAATAAACATCTATAACATCGCAATTCAAATTTTTTTTTATTTGTTTTTCTATCATTCATTACCCAACACTCTGATTCGAAACTGGCAGAGAGAAACACCATTGAATGAAAAAGATTTGTCTTTTCCTTTTATAAGACATCATTTCTTGCAATGGTCCCCCCCAATCCCTTGCCCGTTGTTGTCGTGGGGGGGCTTAGGAGGCGGAGACTGGGACCCAATGATGGGGAACTCCCCAACCTTGGGACTCAGCCCTCGACTCAACTAATTTTGCATGTCTTTTTTCCTTCCCCAATTTTCGTTTCTGTCCCTTCACCAAACCCTTCTGCTATCCTATCCTAAGGTGTGAGATCCGTGCTGAAAGGATGAAAGGCTGACTTTGTGCCAGTCGTGAACGGCCTGAGGGAGCCTGGGAAACGGTATTCCCCTGATTTAATTACCTAGCCCTTACCCCTCAAGGAGAATGATTACCTAAAAGGTAACACCGGCACTCTCCGTGGAAAGGAACTGGGGACCCTACCACGTACTCACTCCAAGAGCATCACATCATGAAAAAACTACAATTAAGTATCATGCTGTGACCACGGCGGCTCAGACATGAACCTACCGTTAAAAAAAGACCCCTCAAGGGGACCCTGAGGGGTGGACTTTTTTTTATCCCCAATATACCCAGGCTTCCCATGGCCAGTAATGAAAACATATCCCCACTATTAGGGGCAATGAGGCTTGCCCCTTTATCAAATAGCCCCAGCGAGGGTAAACCCACCCGATTCCCTGACCCCAGGCTCTCCTTTGACCACGGCTCCGAACACTGCAATAACTACCCCCTCATCAATGCCTACTAGTACAGTAGCCAACAATCAACCCTTAAGGAACATTTCCACTCTCCCAGCATGCTCACCCTCAACACCTCTATCCCCACAACCCCCAAACATCAACCACCCCATCCTCCCTTATTAATACCTTACAGCCTTATTGCCCACCTCTCAACACTACCTCCCTCAACACACTCCATCTTCGTCACGCCCCCGCCCTTCTACTACCCCTATCTCTACAACAATCTTGAATACTCTCTTTAGCGCAGCCAAATGGGACCGATTTTTCGTGATCCCTCCCACAGCTCCCTACTCTGACAACACCCTTCTCTTCCAACAATGTCTCCAAAAACAAGTAGGTAAAGTCTCTTTCCGTAGCCGACCCGAACGCTCCCGTCTTGTCACAGTAACATCCAAAAACCAAGCTATAGCATTAACAAAACTAACAGACCTATATGGTAACCCCATCCTTGCAGAACCCCATCCAACCCTCAATACTTGCACCGGAACATTTCAATCTCCCCAGCAAATTGCCCCGTCTATGACAAAATTGGTCAGACTGTGGAGAAGACCTACTTGCCTGTCTCACAGACTATGATGCAACTCAGTACAATGCTACTCCATTCCCCCCAGAGGTCATCGAAACCCACTAATATAGCCAAAATTACCTTCCATAGACATGCCCTTTCCCCTTTAACGTAACATAGGAGGAGAATCCCTCCCTGTTCGCCCATACCACCTCCTCCACGTCAGTGCCAAAATTGTTGGCGTCTAGGACACCCAGCCAAACATTGCCATTCCACAGCCAGATGCCCACTATGTGCCCAACCTGGCCATACCCGATCTAACTGCTCTGCACAATCACGCACATATGCCAACTGTGGCGGCCCCCATAATGTATTTTATATGGGCTGTCCCCCTACAAGTTTGAGTCTGAGGTAGCAACTCTCAGATTCAAACTTGGACTCACACTACGTGAAGCCAGACAGGAAGCACGTCGACATGGTTTCTCTCTTACTCCTTACTCCAGTAATACTGCTCATTCTACCAATTCTCCTTAACCCACCCCCCCTACATCTAACCCCCTCTTCTACCTCCTACCTTCCCCAGTCAAACTCTTTTGCCATCCTAAACCCAGACCCCTCCATCTCTACGACAGATACTCCAATCACCACTACAACCCCAACACCTTCCCCCATCCCTCCTCGCACTACCGTACAGACGAACAAACGTTCCACCCCCTCTTCCCCTACCACACAACACCTCCACCTTCCTTTGCCCCTACGCTTGAAAACACCAATCCTCTCTTCCCCCCTCACAAGAAATCCTTTATCCCCCAAAACTCCCCAACCAACTCCTCAGAAGAAACTATTGAAAATATTCAAGATTACTTAATGACAACTGACCTCAACCTCCAATCTTACAACTCCTGCTCCTTTCACACTCCAAGTAACTGTTGATATCCATCCTCCTCCTAACGATATCCCCCCTACACCCTATCCTCCTAACCCCTCCCACACAGCCCATCTATATATATCACTATATCACTAAAGTATAACTATCCTTCATTGGAATATTCGCGGTTTCCGCTCCCACAGACCTGACCTTTGTCATATCCCTTTTCCCCTTATAACCCATCTATTGTATGCCTTCAAGAGACCTTTCTTACACATCCTCCAATACCAATCCCCAATTAAACATTTGTCTCTTCCCACATTCCCTTTATGTCTCGTCCATACTTACTTCTGCTTTCCTCCACCTATCCTCCTTTCACAGACCTCCCAACTATCAGAGATCCTTACAGAATCCCACACTTTCTGTTTCAACAACCTATTCTCTTTCCTCATACATATCCTCCATCTAATCTAACTCCTTACCACACCCGACTCTAACCCTTTCACTCACCAATTCCTTATACAACTAATCACTAACTCAACCACCCTTCCCTAACATTAACTATAGTGTTACATGACCTTAGATGTCTAGCACATTTATCTTGCTTTTAACCATTAACCATTAACCATTCTTGCAATGGGGACGCGGTGGCCGAATGGTTAGAGCGACAGCAATCTGAGTTCGAGGCTTCGAGTCACCGGCCGGCGCGTTGTTTCCCTTGTGCAAGGAACTTCACCTCGATTGCCTGCCTAGCCACTGGGTGGCCAAGCCAGCCCAAGTCAGTGCCGGTAAATAGAGATGGTGACTCGATAAAAACAAAAAACAAAAAAACACCGGGCGGAAGGCAATGGCAAACCACCGCTCTAATTGCCAAGAAAAATCATGGAAGCCATGATCGCCAAGGCCGCGGTGGCCGAATGGTTAGAGCATCGAACTCAAGACTGTCACGACGGCAATCTGAGTGCGATGGTTCGAGTCACCGGCCGGCGCGTTGTTCCCTTGGGCAAGGAACTTCACCTCGATTGCCTACCTAGCCACTGGGTGGCCAAACCAGCCCAAAGTCAGTGCTGGTCCAAGCCCGGATAAAACAGAGAGAATGATTACCTAAAAAAAAAGGTACCACCGGCACTCTCCGTGGAAAGGAACTGGGGACCCTACCACGTACTCACTCCAAGAGCATCACAACATGA
>NW_023659117.1:15000-22103 GCF_015228065.2 Penaeus monodon
GCCTGAACGACTGCGAAGACTCTGAAGAAGAAAAGCTGTGGTTCGACGACGAGAACCTGTCCGACGACGACAACGAGATTTACGACGACCAGCAGGAGGCCGGCGACGGGAGTAGGAAATTGTACTATGACTTCGTCGATATCAGGTGTAATGACCTCGATGAGGAATGAGACGAGGACGACCTTTGGGAATATCGGCCGAAGTTGGTGAGCAGGGATGACACAGATGCGGAAAATAGCGACACTGACTTTGAGATCGACTCTCGTCTTGACTCAGACAATGACCTCGACCAAGACGATGAACCTCAGATCGGCTTTATCGAAAGCGATGCGGAAGATGACCCATGGATCCTTAGCCAACCTTGGGTTTGAACGGAGAGGTATCAGACGGGCAGCTGACAGACTAGAATTAGATACTGAATTCCTTCGTGTTTACTCTGACGTCGAATCAGATACTGACTTCTTTGAAGACAGTGACGCTCAATCTGACGAGTTCGACCTAATAGAGACTTGGGCAACCACCTTGGCAAATTCGACTAACTGACTTTGAGATCGACCTCCTTCGTCTGGACTCAAACGTCGAATGACTTCAGTGAAGACATGGCGAGGAGAGTCCTCTGGAAGTCTCGGCCTACATCGGCAAGCGTGGACGGACACTTCTCCCTCCTCACCCCGACGCCGAGGAGGACTCCAACATTGACTTCGAGATCGACCTTGATCTTGCGTCAGACGTCGAGTCAGAGGATGACTTCTTCGAGGAGGATGCCTATTCCCTATTCCCGATGCCTTCCCTGGTTAGCAGTGTCTTCTGCGAGACGATGGCGACCGGGCGGGGGCACTCGTCGCCCTCTGCACTGCGGGCTGCTGCTTCTGCTGCTGCTTCTGCTCTTGCTCCTGCTTGGGACGGAGCAGCCTCGACGAGGGTTCACGCTCTGGGGGTCACCCTGGGGGACGTGAATCACCCTGGGGGCACGGGAGAGACGACCTCCTCCTCCTCCTCCTCCACCCATGTGTGAAGAGGATCAGTTGATGCAGGTTTTGTAAGGGAAGTTGCTACCTTTGCTCAAGCGCTCTCGCTCACACACACACATACACCACACGCACGCACACGCACGTACACACACACACACACACACACACACACACACACACCACACACACACACACACACACACACACACACACACACACACACACACACACACACACCACACAAGCCAGCCCAAGTCAGTGCCGGGTAAATAGAGATGGTGACTCGCAAAAAAAAAAAAAAAAAAAAAAAACACCGGGTGGAGGCAATGGCAAACCACCGCTCTAAATTGCCAAGAAAATCATGGAAGCCCATGATCGTCAAGGCCGCGGTGGCAGAATGGTTAGAGCGTCGGACTCAAGACTGGCACGTCGGCAATCTGAGTTCAAGGGTTTCGAGTCACCGGCCGGCGCGTTGTTCCCTTGGGCAAGGAACTTCACCTCGATTGCCTACCTAGCCACCCTGGGTGGCCAAGCCAGCCCAAGAGAGTGATTACCTAAAAAAAGGTAATACCGGCCTCTCCGTGGAAAGGAACTGGGACCCTACCACGTACTCACTACAAGAGCATCAAAACATGAAAACTACAATTAAGTATCATGCTGTGACCACGCGGCTCAAAGATGACCTACCGTTAAAAATTATATATATATCCCGTGTGTCTAGTGGCTAGGATACGCGGCCTCTCACCCGCGAGGCCCGGTTCGATTCCCGGCACGGGAAAGTTTTATGGAAGGACTAAAATTAGTCAAACATTTGTGTTGCCTGATGATAATAAGTCACTCAGGATTTTACTTAATGTGAGCAAAACCAAAGTAATAAAAGTAGAGATTCAAATACAGCATAATCTTATAATCAGTGAAGTTGCAAAAACCGTCGACGAATTAATTTACCTAGGAGCAACTATTCCTAACAACTATGACGATTCAATGAAATAAGGAGAACTACCATTGCAAGAATTCTTCTTCTTCTTTTAACGGTAGGTTCATGTCTGAGCCGCCGTGGTCACAGCATGATACTTAATTGTAGTATTCATGTTGTGATGCTCTTGGAGTGAGTACGTGGTAGGGTCCCCAGTTCCTTTCCACGGAGAGTGCCGGTGGTACCTTTTTTTTTAGGTAATCATTCTCTCTTTTTATCCGGGCTTGGGACCAGCACTGACTTTGGGCTGGTTTGGCCACCCAGTGGCTAGGTAGGCAATCGAGGTGAAGTTCCTTGCCCAAGGAACAACGCGCCGGCCGTGACTCGAACCTTCGCACTCAGATTGCCGTCGTGACAGCCTTGAGTTCGATGCTCTAACCATTCGGCCACCGCGGCCTTGGCGATCATGGGCTTCCATGATTTTTCTTGGCAATTTAGAGCGGTGGTTTGCCATTGCCTTCCGCCCGGTGTTTTTTTTTTGTTTTTTTTGTTTTTATCGAGTCACCATCTCTATTTACCCGGCACTGACTTGGGCTGGCTTGGCCACCCAGTGCTAGGCAGGCAATCGAGGTGAAGTTCCTTGCACAAGGGAACAACGCGCCGGGCCCGGGTGACTCGAAGCTCAAACTCAGATTGCTGTCGCTCTAACCATTCGGCCACCGCGTCCCCATTGAAAGAATGGTTAATGGTTAATGGTTAAAGCAAGATAAATGTGCTAGACATCTAAGGTCATGTAGCCTTAGTTAATGTTAGGGAAGGGGGTTTTGAGTTAGTGATTAGTTGTCTAAGCGGGGCAAAGGAATTGGTGAGTAAAAGGGTTAGAGTCGGGGTGGTAAGGAGTTAGTTTGATGGGGGATATGTATGAGGAAAGAGAATAGGTTGTTGAACAGAAGTGTGGGATTCTGTAAGGATCTCTGATGGGTTTTGGGAGGCCCTGTAAAAGGAGGATGGTGGAGGAAAGCAGAAGTAAGTATGGACGAGACATAAAGGGAATGTGGGGAGAGACAAAATGTAATTGGGGATTGGTATTGGGGATGTGTAAGAAAGGCCCTCTTGAAGGCATACAATAGAGGGGTTTTATAAGAGGAAAGGATATGAAAAAGGTCGGTCTGTGGGAGGGGAAACCGCGAATATTCCAATAAAGGATAGTATTACTTTAGTGAATAGTGATATATATAGATGGGCTGTGTTGGGAGGGGTTAGGAGGATAGGGTGAAAGGGGATATCGTTAGGGGGAGGATGGATATCAACGTTACTTGGAGTGTGAAAGGAGCAGGAGTTGTAAGATTTGGAGGTTTTGAGTGTCAGTTGTCTTTAAAGTAATCTTGAATATTTTCAATAGTTTCTTCTGAGGAGTTGGTGGGGAGTTTTGGGGATAAAGGATTTCTTGTGAGGGGGGGAAGAGGATTGGTGTCTCAAGCGTAGGGGAAAAGGAAGGTGGAGGTGTTTGTGTGGTGGGGGAAAAGAGGGGTGGAACGTTTGTTCTGTCTGTTAGGGGTAGTGCGAGGGATAGGGGAAGGTGTTGGGGTTGTAGTGGTGTTTGGGAGTATCTGTCGTAAGATTGAGTGTCTGGGTTTAGGATGGAAAAAAGAGTTTGACGGGGGAAGTAGGAGGTAGAAGAGGGGGAGTTAGTGGGGGGGGGGTGGGTTAGGAGAATTGGTAGAATGAGCAGTATTACTGGAGTAAGAGAGAAACCATGTCGACGTGCTTCCTGTCTGGCTTCACGTAGTGTGAGTCCAATTTGAATCTGAGAGTTGCTACCCCAGACTCAAACTTGTAGGTGGGACAGCCCATATAAATACATTATGGGGGGCCCCCACAGTTGGGATATGTGCGTGATTGTGCAGAGCAGTTAGATCGGGTATGGCCCGGTTGGGCACATAGTGGGCATCTGGCTGTGGGAAAGGCAATGTTTGGCTGGGTGTCCCCAGACGCCAAAAATTTTGGCCCCTGACGTGGAGGAGGTTTGGGATGGACGAACAGGAGGGATTCTCCTCCTATGTATACTTAAAGGGAAGGTCATGTCTATGGAAGGTAATTTTGGCTATATTAGTGGGTTTTTGATGACCTCTGGGGGAATGGAGTAGCATTGTACTGATGTTGCATCATAGTCTGTGAGACAGGCAAATAGGTCTTCTCCACAGTCGACCAATTTTGTCATAGACGGGCAATTTGCTGGGGGGATTGAAACTGTTCCGGTGCAAATATTGAGGGTTGGGTGGGGTTCTGCAAGGATGGGGTTACCATATAGGTCTGGTTTGTTTTGTTAATGCTATAGCTTGGTTTTCGGGTGTTACTGTGACAAAACGGGAGCGTTCGGGTCGGCTACCCGGAAGAGACTTTACCCACTTGTTTTTTGGGGACTTTTTGGAAAAGAAGGGGGTTTTTTCAGAGTAGGGAGCTGTGGGAGGGATCACGAAAAATCGGTCCCAAATTTGGCTGCGCTAAAGAGAGTTTCAAGATTGTTGTAGAGATAGGGGTAGTAGAAGGGCGGGGGGGTGACGAAGATGGAGTAGTGTTGAGGGAGGTAGTGTTATGGAGAGGGGGGCAATAAGGCTGTAGGTATTAATAAGGGGGGATGGGGTGGTTGATGTTGGAGGTTTTGGGGATAGAGGTGTTGAAGTTTTAGCATGCTGGAAGAGTGGAAATGTTCCTTAAGGGTTGATTGTTGGCTACTGTACTAGTAGGCCTTGATGAGGGGGTAGTTATTGCAGTGTTCGGAGCCGTGGTCAAAAGGGAGCCTGGGTCGGGAATCGGTGGGTTTTACATCGCTGGGGCTATTTGATAAAGGGCAAGCCTCATTGCCCCTAATAGTGGGATATTTTTTCATTACTGGCCATGGTAAGCCTGGGTTATATTGGGGATAAAACAGTCCCCCTCAGGGTCCCCCTTTAGGGGTCTTCTTTTAACGGTAGGTTCATGTCTGGCCGCGTGGTCACAGCATGATACTTAATTGTAGTTTTTTTTCATGATGTGATGCTCTTGGAGTGAGTACGTGGTAGGGTCCCCAGTTCCTTTCCCCGAGAGTGCCGGTGTTACCTTTTAGGTAATCATTCTCCTTGAGGGGTAAGCTAGGTAATTAAAAGGGAATACCGGCCATGGCTCCCTCAGCCCTTCACGACTGCACAAAGTCAGCCTTTCATCCTTTCAGCACGGATCTCACCCTTAGGATAGGATAGCAGAAGGTTTGGGGAAGGACAGAAACGAAAATTGGGAAGGAAAAAAAAACATCAAATTAGTTGAGTCGAGGGCTTAGTCCCAAGGTTGGGGAGTTCCCCATCATTGGGTCCCAGTCTCCGCCTCCCAAGCCCCCCCACGCAACAACGGGCAAGGGATTGGGGGGACCATTGCAAGAAATGATGTCTTATAAAAGGAAAAGACAAATCTTCTTCATTCAATGGTGTTTCTCTCTGCCCGTTACGAATCAAGTGTTGGGTAATGGGAAAGATAGAAAAAAAAATAAAAAAATTTTGAATTTCGATGTTATAGATGTTTATTTCGTGTTAGCTGGACGATCACAGGACAAGAAGTTGGCAGTAGATGAGTAGATGAAATACAGGTAGACACTCATGAGAGAATAGTAAACACAATCGACAAATGTAAATTGAAATAAGTTGGTCATGTGGAAAGAAGTTTGGGGAAAAATCTGATCTGATCTGATCGTGGCTTACGGTAAAAGAAATAGAGATAGACCCAAGACTCGATACTTAGATAATATCAAGAATTGGCAAGAATGAGCAGGATTTACTTAGAAAGGTACAGGGCCGCTTTTTTTTTTTTTTTTTTTTTTTTTGAGATTTGCTTGGGGTGTTCTGGCTGACCAAGCTCCATGACCACTCTGTTTCGTCATGATCTTTACACGCGCTTCAGTTCCGTAACACCTATCTCCGGCGCTAGGTGATCAGTAGTTAAACTTCGGGTATAATATTCTGAACTATGTATTATAAGTATGTAGCCACACGACAATTAAAAATATATCGTTTATTTATTTATATATAGTTTTTAAACATTTTCAACATTTTTTTTACATTACATGTGTACATATTGATAACTATACTACAAGTTCTTAATGAAAAATCAAATGCCCAGGAATGTAATTCTTTCTAAGACATCTGCCCTTGTCTAATCTTCCATATTATGAAAAGTATGACTAGGCCTTCGTTTTACTTACTGTATAAGATTTATGCTGTCCTCTGCACCCAAAACCTTCCAGCTCTGCCACCGACCCCTCAGTTTCTCCTAATAATGAATCAGCAGACCAATTTTTTGAGATGTATTTCTCTGTTTATCGGTTTCTACACCAGTCAGTGTATGCTTTGTCCTGTAGATTCTCTTGAGATAATGCAGTCATTTTGGAAAGAATTAGGAGATATTTTTTAATGATTTTCTTCTGATAATGCAGTAATTTTGGTCGTGCGATTCCCTACACCGTAATAGGATGTCTGTCGGTGTAGGCTGTCGTTGGGAGCAGTGGCTGTGAGGATACACGTAATGTGAATTTCATACTAAGAGACGACGATAACTTTATGCAACAAGCAGACGAGAATATCGAGAAAATGATTACCTAAAAAAGGTAAAGGCCGTCGTGACAGTCTTGAGTCCGATACTCTAACCATTCGGCCACCGCGGACTTGACGATCATGGGCTTCCATGATTTTTCTTGGCAATTTAGAGCGGTGGTTTTGCCATTGCCTTCCGCCCGGTGTTTTTTTTTTCCGATCACCATTTCTATTTACCCGGCACTGACTTGGGCTGGCTTGGCCACCCAGCGGCTAGGCAGGCAATCGAGGTGAAGTTCCTTGCCCAAGGGAACAACGCGCCGGCCGGTGACTCGAACCCTCGAACTCAATTGCTGTCGTGACAGTCTTGAGTCCGATGCTCTAACCATTCGGCCACCGCGGCCCTTTATATAGATAGATAGATAGATAGATAGATAGATAGATAGATAGATAGATAGATAGATAGATAGATAGATAGATAGATAGATATAGATATAGATATATACATATATATATATATATATATATGTATATATATATATATATATATATAAATGGTTTATTATTCAGCTTCATATTCACTTTATTCATTTTTTTCCGGGAACAAAGTAAGCTTAAGCTGAATCTGACACTGCCTAAATCTAATTTTCCCTTTTT
>NW_023659118.1:0-22099 GCF_015228065.2 Penaeus monodon
CTTGGGTTTTCTTTAGATTTTGTTTCATGTTTTGCAAAAATAAACCTAAAATTTGTTTTTTTAAATTTTTTGTTTGGGGAAAAAATAAAAAGAAATTTGGGTTTTCAGGGAAATTTTAATAAAAACATATACTAAATTTTCTTCCTATCCCGGATGCCCCTCACGGCTTAAGTCGAGAATCAGGTGATTGACGGAAACCATAGGGGATCTAAGCAATCAAAGGGGGGAGGGTTAGGGGGGGGAGGACGTGTGCGGGGGGCATGGGGACGGGTTGGGGGCCCCGAATTTGAAAAAGATTTATTTTTTAAATTTTTTGGGCCTTTTAAACAAAGGCAGTTTAATTCTACAATTATTGCTTCTTCTGTGACACTGGGGAGACTGTGAACAGGTCACCGATTGAGTTTACACATGCACGCCCAAAATCTTACAAGGAAAAATAGGGTGGTTGTGTGTATGTGCGTTGTTTGTGTGTATTAATTTTGTATATATAATTGTCAAATATATGCTAATATTGAAAATATACATATATCACATAGATATTTATATATATTTAATATAATAAAAAAAATCATCTTCCGCGGTGACACTAGGAAAAAAAAAACCAATGCAATAAATATAGTTTTTGCTTTGTAAATTTTCTTCCATTATTACTATGCATAAATATTTTTTATATATACTATAAGTAAGTTTAACAGGATAAATGATATATGAAATTCAAACATTATTAATTCTTTTGCAGTTTCCTTTTTCAGAGAAGGCCCCAATGAAGGGTATGATCACCTCAGTAGGTGCTAAGATCATTGAAATGCCAAAGTGGGCAAAGTATGCTTTGCTAGAAGTTTTTCCCCTTTTTAAAGTGTGGGGGAAACGGTTGGGGACCTTATGAGAAACGGGGGGGGGGGAGGTAGCTCTGGTCCTCTGGCATTGCGTCCAGTGACCCCCAGATCAGAAAACTTGATTTCAGTTTTTAGACACTTCAAGCTTGGTGCTGGGAATCTAGTGAAGAAAATGAAAACTTAAGGAACAAAAGTGATCGATGTGCAACATTTTCTCATTCCCCAGTTTTTTTTTTGTATGGAGGATCGTAATGACCTGAACGGTCGCCTTCAAAGCCAAAATTTAAAATCGAAACTAATTTCACAACTCCGAATAACAGCTTCTAACCACCCCACACACACACACACGTCTATATATTTGGGGTGGTGTGTGTGTGTGTGTTAAAAAAGTGTTATTCGGATTGTAAATTAGTTGTTTTTAAATTTTTCCCGTATAATTGTATTAGTGGGGTTTTTCTCTTTTCCCTGCCCAGTTAGGAAAACTAAAAAAAAATAAGAAGAAAATGTATATTTTGCGCCATCAGTTTTTTGGGAATTGTTTTATCCAAGACAAAATTGGACTTTAAATTTTGCACAACGTGAGATCAGGAAGTTTTACTTGATCGCCCACTAAAGGGGTCATGGAAATGCTTTTGGACAAAGATTAATGCAACAAAAAATTCAGAAGCAAGAGAGTTTTTAAAAAGAGCCATTTCCGAGTTGCCTAGTTGCCCGACAACCTACGTGAGTATTAGGAGTGTATTTCTGAGGCGACACTTTTGTTTAAACATTTATTTTCATTTGTTTCAATGCAAGTTCTTTTTCTCATCCGAGCTCCCTTTTGCCTTTCGGCTACATTTCATCGAGGTAAGAAACCCTCATGAACTCCTGCTTATGAACAGGCATGAAATAGCCCAGGAGGGGTAACAAGGGAAATGTCCTGGCCAAAAAATTTACTTATCTGAATGTCTTCAAAAGCTTGAGTTTGAAATGGGATCCCTGGCTATTGAGTTGATGTTCTTTGAAGATACCCCGTAAGGCAACACATGATTCCAAATTAAAAAAGTGCGCATATAAATATTCCTCCTCATGATTGATCCTTTATAAGTATGTATTCCATACTCTGGGTGAAACGATTGGGAGTTTTGAACCTCCAAGAATGATACCCCCGACAAGATCAACTAAAACTTAGATGCAAAAAATTCCCAGCTGCGGACCCAGATCGGAAAGCATTCACTCGGGTTGACGGCGTCCGATTCCCAAAACGCAAAGGGAAAGGCCGCCCAAGCAAAGGGAGTCTGAAAAGGTACTCTACTCCCTCTTTAAGAAATCCCCGCTGGGAACTTCCAAATTAAACCCCACCTTGTTGCCTTTATCAAAGCAATTTATATTAATAATCATTATAAATTGATTTGATAAAGGCAACAAGGGGGGGGTTAATTGGAAGGTACCCCGCTGGGGTTTCTTCAAGACGGGTAGAGCTACCTGTTTCAGACTACCTGCTTCGGACGATGCCTTCCTTTGCGCTTTCCCCTGGGAATCGGACGCCGTCACACCCGAATGAAGGCCTTTCCGATCTGGGTCCGCAGCTGGCGACTATTCTCGCCATCTAAGTTTTAGTATGTGATGCTGTGTCGCTATCCGTTATCATTCTTGGGAGTATGTCAAAACTGCCAATCGTATCAAGCCAGAGTATGGAATACATCACTATGAAGGTATCAAATCGATGAAGGAGGAATATGTAATATGCTGCACTCTTTAATTTGGAATAATGTAGTTGCCTTATCAGGGTATAATTCTAAAAGAAGAACAATCAACTCAATAGCCAGGGCATCCCATTTCACAAACTCAATGCTTTGAAGACATTCAGGAAAAAAGTCAATTTGGCCAGGCAGTTCCTGTGCTTTAGTGCCTCCTCGGCTATAGTTCATAGCCATGTTCATAACGCAGTGAGTTCATGAGCGAGACTTCCTTTGATCCTAGATGAAATGTAGCATCTGAAAGGGCGCAAGAAGGAGCTACGGATTTTGAGCAAAAAAAAGAACTGCCCACATTGAAACAAATGTAAATACAATGCTTAACAAAAGTGTCGCCCTAAGAAATACACTCCTAATACTCACGTCCAGGTTGTCTGGGCAACTCAGGCAACTCGGAAAGGCCTCTTCTCGTTAAGAACTCTCTTGCTTCTGAATTTTGATGTTGCTGTAAATCTCTCTGTCTTACACAGCATGCCATGACCTTAGTGTACGACGCACACAGCTCAATACATTCCATTGATACTCACGTCTGTGCCAAATTAATGATCCAATTTAAATTTAGTCTGGAGCTAAACAATTCCAAACAAACTGATGGCCGCAAAATAGACATACATTTTCTTTCATACTTTCCTTAGATCCTAAACTGGTCAGGGAAAAGAGAAAACCGCAGCTAATACGTCAGATGTGATACGTGAATTAAAATCTGAACTAAATTATCGCACAACTCAGAATAACAGTTCGAACACACACACACACACACACACAACATCCAATATATATGGCACGTGTGTGTGTGTGTGTGTGTGAGTTCAGAAGACTGTTATTCGGAGTTGTGGAGAATTAGTTCAGATTTTAAATTCTGGCTTTGAAGGGCGACCGTTCAGTAGTCATGTACGATCCTCCATACAAAGAAAAACTGCGCGAAATGACGAAACTGTTGCCCACATAAACTGATCACTTTTGCTTCCTATCAAGTTTCATTCTATCTCACTAGATCCCAGCCACAAGCTTGAAGTGTCTAAGACTTGAAATCAATGGTCTTCATGATTGGGGAGTCACTAGACGCAGAATGCCCGAGAGACACATGCTAGCTACCTCCCCACCCCCCTGTTCTCATAAGGTCCCCAACCTGTTCCACCACACTTTAAACAGGGGGAAAAAACTTTAGTCAGAAGCAACTTTTGCCACACTTTGGCATTTCAATGACTCTTTACCCACATACTGAGGTGATCACTACCCTTCATTGCCTTTCTCTGAAAGAGAGAAACTGCAAAAGAATTATATATATGTATATATACATATATACATATATATCCTGTATAAACATTACTATATTTATATATAAAAATAATTTATGCATATGAATATATGGAAGAAAAATTCACAATGCAAAAAACTATATTTATTGCATTGTTGGTTTTTTTCCATAGTGTCACCGCGGAAGAGTGATTTATTATTCTTTATGTAATATATATAAATATATATGTGATATATGTAATTTTCAATATGTAGCATATATTTGTACAAATATATATATACATATATATACACACAAACAGACGCACATACACACAACCACCATATTTCCTTGTAGAGTTTGGACGTGCATGTGTAAACTCAAATCGGTGACCTGTTCACAGTCTCCCCAGTGTCACTAGAAGAAGCAATAGTTTGGGTAGAATTAACTGCCTTCAGTTTAAGGCCAAAATAATTGAAAAAGTAAAATCTTATTCAAATTCGGGCACACCAAACATCCGTCCCATGCCCCCTCGCACACGTCCTCCCCCCGTACACCCTCCCCATTAGATTGCTTAGATCCGCTAGGGGGGTTTCCGTCAATCACCCTGATTCTCGACTTCAAGCACGTGATGGGACATCCGTGGATGGGAAAGAAATTCAGTAATATGTTTTCATTAAATTTTCACGCCATGCTTATTCCCAAACAAACGAAATTAAAAAGACAATAGTTTAGTATTTGCTACACAATGAAACAAAAATCTTAAGGGAAAACAACCCACCTTTCAGAGTTCTGCCATTCATATTGCAAAACATGCAAAGTCAGCAATTCTACGACGGACAAGGCCAATGGTTGCCCTGGCCTGACGACGGAACCCACAGGTTTTATATATATATATATTATATTATATATAAAATTTAATAATTAATATATATATATAAGGTTTTGTGATCGAACGTGAGCTTTGCTATCGAGTACAAGAGACCTTTTTATAAATTCGAAAAGAAAAGAAGAAAAAGGTTAATCCTTCAAAAATAAAATCGAAATAGCATGACTGTACTGGATGTATATGTATCAATATGCATCAAAACTTAAGCATATTCTGCCAACCAAAGTCCAGTAAATAAATATTTTTTTATTTGTAGAACGAGCAATGCAAATCTGTTTTGATTTCCATCCAATGCAGCCCTGTCTACAATAAAAATGAATAAATAAGAATCATGTGATAAATGCCTCCTACCAATATTTTCTAACCTGCGAATATAATATATTATATATATATATATATATATATATATATATATTTTATATGTGTGTGTGTGTGTGTGTGTGTGTGTGTGTGTTTGTGTGTGTTGTGTGTGTGTGTGTGTGTGTGATTGTATGTGTGTGTGTTTGTGTGTGTGTGACCTTTATATTTTCTTATCTATCGATCTATCTCTCTAGATATATATCTCGGATATATAAACACCTTTACAATATATACATACATATATGTATGTATGTGACGTGTGTATGCTCGAGCAACATAAATATACATATAACATATGTATATTTGTATAAATTGTATGTACGAGGCCGCGGGTATCCGAGTGGTTAGAGCATCGGACTAAAGACTGCACACGGCAAATTGAGTTCAACGGTCGAGTCACCGGCCGCGCGTTGTTCCTTGGGCAAGGAACTTCACCCGATTGCCGCTTGGCCGCTACCGGGAAAAACCGCTAGCCGGTTAAATAGAGATGGTGACTCGATACAAAAAAAACACCGGGAGGAAGGCAACGGCAAACCCCCGTCTAAATTGCAAAAAATCATGAAATCCATGATCGCCAACATCCTTTGTAGGACAGGGCATTAAGGCCGCGGCGCGAGTGATTAGAGCATGGACTTTTAAGACTGCACGATGCCAATTGAGTTGAGGTTTCGAGTCACCGGCCGGGCGTGATCCATTGAGCAAGGAATTACTTGATACCTACCTAGCCATTGGTGGAAAGCACCAAGTCAGTGCTGTTCCAACCAGATAAATAGAAAATGATCCCTAAAAAAGTAAACCACCGGCATTTCTCCGTGAAAGGAATGGGACCATCCCACGTACTCACTCCAAGAGGCTCACAACATGAAATACAATTAATATCATTTGTGACCAGGGGGTTTAAAACATGAACTACGGTTAAAAAAAAAAAATGTATGTGTTACTTTTGTGTATGCTCGCACATAGTATATAGTATATATTTTATATATAATATATATATATATTATTATATATATATATATATACATGTGTGAAATTGTTGTGTATAGATATATGCATATCATATACATATATATTATATATGATATGTATATATTATGTAGTTTCATACATATTACACATATATGTGTGTTGTTTTACTTTATTCATATATAATATATTAAAATATATATATATTATATATTATAATATATATATTGTATATGAAACGATAGTGTTAATATACATATATATTATGTATATTTGTATATCCCGACATATATATTGCATATATATATTATGATATGTACATATATAATATATATATATATAAAATATTATATATATATAATGTACATATATCAACTAAAAAATTATATATTATATTGCTTTTTCCTACATATAATCTTACATTGTACACAATATACATGCATATACACCACATAAC
Organism: Penaeus monodon; assembly: GCF_015228065.2. Lineage (NCBI taxonomy): Eukaryota > Metazoa > Arthropoda > Malacostraca > Decapoda > Penaeidae > Penaeus > Penaeus monodon. Next base: position 6,482 of record NW_023659118.1, read on the forward strand.
ATTACATGTTGTATGTATGTATAAATATATATGTGTGTATGTAGATATATGAGTATACATATATATTATACATAACATATAAATATATATATATAAAATTATATATATAAAATATATATGTATGTGGGGTTGTGTTTATCTTATAACACATATTTAAATACATACGTATACTACACACCACATATGTATGTATTTTATATACATATTATTTATGTTAACATAGGTTATATATATGTTGTGTATGCAGATAATTCTATGTAGACATACATATACGCTATATATACATATACATATATATACATAAAGTCTTTATTTGCAATCTCTTTTTTTTTTTTCTTTTACACATCTTTATGGTTTTTAGGCATTTTTTGAAAAGGTTCGTATAAAACTGGTAGAAAATTAACGAAACAAATATTTATATATATATATATATATATATATATTAAATTATTATATTTTATATTACATATTCCCAATGATAAAGGCAAGAGGGGGGCTTAATTTGGGAAGTTACCAGCTGGGATTCTTCAAGACGGGTAGAGTACTTTTTCAGACACTTTGCTTGGGACGATGCTTGCTTTGCGCTTTCCCCTGGAATCGACGCCGTAAACCCCGAGTGAATGCCTTTCCGATTGGGTCCGCAGTGGGAATTATTTGCATTTAATTTTATGTGATGCTGTGTCGGGTTCATTTTTAGGATGTCAAAACTGCCAATCGTTCAGCCAAGATGGAATACCTACTTATGAAGTATCAAATATAAAGGAGGAATATTATAATGCTGCACTCTTTAATTGGAATACATGTTTTGGGCTATCGGGGGATCATTCTAAGAGAACATCAACTCATACCCAGGGATCCCTTCACAAACTCATGCTTTGAAGACATTCATGAATAAAGCGGGTTTGGCAGGACAGTTCCTTGTAGTGCATCTGGCTATGTTCATACCCATGTCATGAGCAGAGTGCATGAGGGACTTCTGACCTCGATGAAAATTAGATCAAAAGGCAGAGAGCAGGGTGAGAAAAAAGAACTTGCATTGAAAACAAATGTAACAATATTTAACAAAAGTGTCGACTCAAGAAATACACTCCTAATACTCACGTCAGGTTGTCGGGCAGCTCAGGCAGCTCGGAAATGGCTTCTTTTAAAGGGAACTCTCTTGCTTCTGAATTTTGTGTTGCATTAATTTTTGTCCACAGCTTTTTCCATGACCTTAGGACGTTGAGCTCCTCCCCATCCTGAAGTAAAAGACAACAGAGCATTCCTCTAAAAGAACACAGCATGATGCAGCGAAGTTAGTTTAAGTATATACTGAAACTGAATGCGATATTTCGCACTTAAACTCGTGAGTAAAGAAGCACGTACCAGGATCCATGATCTTGTAAGGCGATATCGACACTTTTATCCGGTTTGGGCCCGTGATACCTTTGAGTTCTTCGCGGAAGCAAAGCACATGCTTCAGGTCGGGAATCATGTAAGAAGCCAAGACAGTGTGTAAAAGCTGACCAAGGCCAAAGAAAGGCGATTAGTAACTAGTTCGCAGGAAAATCAATGACATTAATGTCTGCTTGAGAAATATAGAAGAAATTGCTTTAACATATCCTCCATTTTTGTTCCGACTAGAGAGGAAAAAAACGAATAAAAGACTTACTCAGATGGGCTGGCCCTCATTTCCGAGGCATTCCTTCATTTTTTCTTTCATGCTACTCATTTCTTCTTCGGATGGCATCAGAATCCCCATGCATATGTGTTTAGCTGCAAAGAAGTCATGGGAAAATATTAATCTATCGAGAGGAAAAGGTAAAGGCATTCGCAAGTGTTTATTTTCTGCTTCGAATATTTGCTCATCGTTTTTAGCCGAGGACTGACGCACCTTCATTAAGAACGCTGGGATTTCGTTATGTTTGTTGTGATCCATTCCCCTCGCGACTACAGCGAGGGGCCGCAGCAACACCGTCAGCGTCTTCATGATGGAAGTCTGTGGGTTATAGATTTCGTGACTGTAACCTCTCTAGCGCGAGTGAATGTTGTTGCTAATCCAGATCAAAGACCTTTCTATTAAGCGTCCTGCACAAAGCATACATCGATACTAAAATGCACGAATTCAAGTCCAGTCCCGATAAGTGACCAGACATACTAATGGCTTACCTGTGTCGTGATACGACTCTTCGTGGCGCAAGCAAGAAGAGGTGTGAGGTGCACTTGGATGTGCTTGCTAGCTTATATATGCGCGCTCTTGCCGGCGAGGAAGTGCCTAACGTCATCAACTGATGCCACCAGTCCTCTTGTGGCCACATGATACGTTTTCAAGGCACCAGAATGTTTTAATGATCCAATTTAGTCTTGGAATAAACAATTCCATACAATTTATGGCCAAAAAAACATAACATTTTCTTCTAACTTTCCTTAGATCCCAACTGATGTGGTCATAGAAAAGAGAATTAAACCACAACTAATACGTCAGATGTGATACTGAATCAGCTTTGCTTGAAGTGTCTAAGACTTGAAATCAAGGTTTTCATGATCTGGGGGTCACTAGGCCGCAGATGCCTGAGGTCACAGGAGCTACGCCCCCCAAGTTCTCATAAGGTCGCCAACCTGTTCCACCACACTTTAAACACGGGGAAAAACTTCCAGTCAGAACCATACTTAGCACACTTTGGGGATTTCAGGACTCATTAGCACACTACTCAAGGGATCATTACCATTCATTGCCCTTTTTCTCAAAAAGAAACACTGCAAATGAAATATATGGAATATACATGCATTTTAAATATATATACATATTTGATATATATGTGTGTGTGTGTGTGTATATGTACATATAATATATACTGTATACATACGGTTTTAGACAAATATGTAATATATATAGAGGAAAAATTTATATATGTATATTCCAAATATATTGTTATAATCTATATATATGCATACAATCATGTTGCTGTAATTAATTGTGCAATTTTCTCCCTAAACGACAGCACGTCTTTGTGTTACTACAACGATTAATGATGACCTCGTGGCTAAGGTCGCGTTCAGGTGCTTTGGAACAAATCACACAAACCACGTGTATTTCCTTATAAGAGTTGGACGTGTTTTTTGTAAACTCAAATCAGTGACGTGCCCAGTCTGCTCAGGTCACTGGAAGAAACAATAGCTTGGTAGAATTAAATTGTCTTCAGTTTGAGATTAAAATATTTGAAAAAAAAAAAACTAAAATCTTATCCAAATTCGGGCACATCGACATCCGCCCACATGCCCCCTCGCACACGTCCTCCCCCGTACACCCTCCCCATTAGATTGCTTAGATTTCCCCCACTGCTTTCGTCAATCATCCTGATTCTCGACTTCACCCGTTTTGGGGACATCCGTGGATATGAAGAAATCCAGTAATAGTTTTCATTTAAATTCCCCCCATGCTTATTACCACAAACGAAATTAAAAAAGACAGTAGTTTAGATTTGCTACACAATGAAACAAATTTAATGGAAAACAAGCCACCCTTTCGGAATTCTGCCATTCATATTGCAAATCATGCAACGTCAGCACCCTACGACGGACAAGGCCAAGGGCGTCCTGGCCTGACGACGGAATCCACAGGATATTTTCTGATAAAAAAGAAACTTTTGTGATCGAACCTGAGCTTTTGCTATCGAGTATAAGAAAAAAAAAACTTATTATAAATTCGAAAACAAAGAAAAGAAAAAAGGTATTCGTCCATGAAAAAAAATCGAAAAAGCACGTTTGTACTGTATATATATATGTATATGCTCCAAAACTTAAACATATACAAACGCCCTGCAAAGTCCAATAAATTACATTTGCATTGACTTAAAGACAAATGTAAATGAGTTTTAGTTTCTATCTACACCTGCAAAGAAAGAGAGTAAATAAGAACATGTGACAAAAGCCCACAATTAATATTTTCTACCTACAACAGAATGTGTACACATAAGACGTGCGGTGTAAAATAAATATATATATATATATAATATATATATATATATATATATATATATATGTATATATATATATATATACATATATGTATGTATGTATGTAGATATATATATATAAAATTATATATATATATATAAAAAAAATATATATATTTTATTTTATATGCACATAGGGACATATGAATAAATAAAAATATATTTAAAAATAAATATATAGATATATGTATATGTATATATTATATATATATATGTATATATATATATAATATATATATATATATATATACATACATACATATGTACGTGTGTGTGTGTGTTATGTATGTATATTTATACACACATTCACATATATGTTATATTATATATATATATATATTTTATATATATATATATATACATATATATACCGACACATATGTGTGTGTGTATATTTTATTGTAGACATTTTAAATGTAAATATACATATGTAATACATAGTCTTCACATGTTTTTATATGGACCCATCTATCTGTCTATAACGTATACATATATTACAGAGAGATAGATAGACAAATGTAAGTATACATGTATATGTATAATAATATATATTTTTCATATATCTATCCATCTATCTCTCTAATCCTTTTATAACATATTGTACAAACATACATACATACATACACCACAAACATATAAATAGACACAACATATATATACATACATGTACATATACATTTTATGTATATATATACATATATGTGTGTTTCTGTACCTATGTGTGTCTTATTTACTTTTCCATCTAGGTCTTAATAATTACTTGGATGTATAAGTATATATGCACGAGAAGGTTCATATATATATATATATATATATATATATATATATATATATATATATATATATATATATATATACATATGGGATGTCTGTGTGTATACATTTACATATATTTTAAATTATACAAATTTAAAATATATACATGTGTATATATTACACAATCTATGTGTATATTTCTTTATAATGTACATAGATACTTGTATATGTCTAATGTATTACACACACACATACACACACACACACACCCACGCACACACACACATCTATATACATATACAGTACTTTTATAATTTTTTAGACCAGTTTTTTTTACCTCCTTTGGGTTCTGTAAAATATATACTATGAAAAGGATCAAAACTGTATATTGCTTTCGATCGATTATTCTGAGGACTATAGAATTTTATAAATTAGCTAGAAAAAAAGGTGTCACATACATATGTGACCCTTAACACTGTTCTGGATTTCTGGTTTCCAGTTTTACATTTTATAATACGTGCAAATGCATGCAAATACCACACTGACTAAACCTAGCCCTTTTACTATGCAAATGAATCAAGACTGCCAACTGAAAACACATGGGTGGAGGAAGGACAGAGTCAGGCAGATTTTTATGTTTTTGAAGGTTATCTACAAAATACCTCTAAGTCAACAAGAAATAGCCAAGAAAGTGAGTGTTTCCAAAATGCTGTTGCAAAAGTGAGAAAAAAAAACTTGATAACTTGGAAAACTTTGAACCCAATTGAAGATAAATATGGTTAAACAAGATCGCAACAGGCCATAAATAAACCTATGACATCGAGTATACAGTCGGAAAAAGATAAATGAGATGGGGTACCATGCCTGCGGGCCAACTAAGGTGCCAAGGCTATGAGGAAAGGGAAAAAATTGGCCTGGGGGAAAGGGTCACAAGGATTGGTATCCCAGGATTGGGAAAGGGTTAATCTCAATTAAAAACTTATTTCTGACTACCGTTATATGAGTCAAACATAATTAGTAAAATAATATGCATACTGGAAAAAAAATATGTTAGTTACAAAATACTACATCTAGTATGATCTTCATGTTTGGTTCAAGAGGTGATATCAAAAAGGTTATTTATTTGAAAAGTTCCAGTCATTCATAACTTACAAATGTTATTTTTATTTTCAGGTTTGTTTCTCTGAGAATCTACGGTAGAAATACTGATGGACAGATGAAAATTTCTGGAAGAACCGCTTCGAGAAGGAAACCCCCCCGATGCCAGAGCACAAATAAAAAAATCCCCACCAAGGCGATGGTGTGGTCTGATCTTTGTCATGGGTTTCTAGTAGATTTGAGATATCTGGATATCGTGACATCACTGAAAGATGTCTTTTGTCACAGCTCTATCAGTGTGTTGTACTGTTTATCACTAGCGTGTTTGTTGTTATTATAGAGATGTGGCTTAACCATCTATTTCAGTTGATGATGTCTTCACCGCAGCATTTAGTGCGCATTTAATATCAATCCCGTTCCAGTGTCATTTTATTCATGGGTTTCCCGAGAATACTTAGAAGACTGAGGATTACACGTATTTTGCCCATATAATTTTGCAAATAAATAAATATTTTTCAGTAAACATAAAAAGAAAATATATTTTACAAAGTACACATATAATAGGATTTATTGTATGAGAAAGAAATAAAAGTAAACCAGAAATTAGTAACTACGCAATTTTCAGGGGAGACTATGATATACCTATAATTCAGGGAACACTTCGATATTACTACAAGTGCTACCCTGATAATGACTGCATTTTCAGGTATGATGGAACTCCCTGCCAAACAGCCAAAAGTGTTTTAACCTATTAGATATTTATGGGGTTAGAGTGTTTGAGTGTCTTGTAAAGTCCAGTTTTAAACAGTATAGAATGTTTATAGAAAGACATAAAGACGAGGTAAGCCAAGTAGAATGTACTAACATAGTTGGGCTAATTGAACGATCGATGAAGGTATGGAGTAAAAACCTAGAAATCATTCGAGGCATACCGAGACGCGTTGCTACAGTGATTAAGGCTGAGGGCGGCTATTTTTTTTCTGATGTCTTTAGCAGTTTACGCAGTTAAAATTAGGAAATGATAAGTTGCTTTCATTTTGGGATACATATTCTGCCAAAAATGGTTGTGACCGACGGTGGTATTGATAATCACGTCAGTAGTGTATATGCACACATATACGCAATATATATATATATATATATATATATATATATATATATATATATTGCTACGCCAGTGGGTCTTTGTCTCTGTGCGAAACATGTGTTAACATGAAAAGGATGACCTGGGCATGTGTTAACATGAAGGGACCTCGGCAAACATGACGCAAATGGCTGTGAGCGGAGGAGCCGAGGAACAAGCCAAGATAGACGCGGTTGGGTGCTGCTCCTGTGAAGACCTCGTGTGTGCCTTTGTGACCTGATATAAACTTTGTGTTGCCCTGTTATAAGCTGTATCATGCAGTGTGGCATGCTTGTTTCCCCCTGTATTGTGCCTATAGAAAAGTGTACGGGTAAATAACTTGTGTAAATAAAAGAAAGACAGCCATTTTGTATTTTTTTCATGCCCTGCCTCGCCTCGTGGTGTTTCCCCAGTGGTGTTCTGGGACGCTGTGGTGCTCGGTGCCTCTTGGAGCTGTTCAGTGTTCACGACCCTGTGAATAGCACGCCGTCTGCCTAGCCTGCCTGGTGTTGGTAGCAGAGAGACAAGGCGGTCGGTGTAAGAAATGGTGTCAGGAGTGGGATTTGTGATATTTGATCAGTGAGAGCGCCGATTTATCATGTTCTCCAAAGATGGCGGCAGCCATGAGGGAGAGGAGGCTATGACTGAGGCAGGCTGGAGAAGGGGATCGAAACCCAGCCGTCCTCGGTTCCCGGGACCCGACTTGGGTAAGCTGCCCTCGAACCAGCACGATGCAGGTGGAGGGCTCAATAGATGGGAAGCCATGCCGCCTGACAGTGGACACTGGGGCTGAGAAGACCCTAGTGCGGCCTGATATGTTGGCCAGTATGCAACTTCCAGACGCACCACAGAGACTGTGTGGTGTCACGGGGCATTGTGTGCAGCTCAAGGGGCCAGTGGAGGCTCGTATTGGCGTGGGCAGCACGGTGCAGCGGCTGCCGGTGTATGTGGCCGATCTGGACGAGCACTGCTTGCTGGGCCTTGACTACCTGACGCAGAGTAAGGCGTGTGTCGACCTTGGACGGAAGCTGGTGAGGGTGCACGGTGAAGATGTGCCCTTGCTTCCAGAGATTGGCTGCGCAGAGGTAGTTACGGCTGAACGACTGCACCTTGCCCCCAGGACAGAGTCTAGAATCCGGTGTCGATTGTCAAGAGTGATGCGTGGAGTAGAGGCCTCGTGGAGCCCATCCAAAACCTGCAGCTGGCTGATGGCGTAGCAGTTGGGCAGAGCCTTGCTGGACCAGGGGAGGGGTTAGTTACAGTGTTGGTAGCCAACTTCTCCGATAAGGCCCAGAAGGTGCCAACTGGTGCAAAGCTGGGCACTTGTGAGGAAGTGGAGCGTCCAGAAGAGTCGTCGGGGAGCGAGGAGTTGGTTGGTGTGGGGCCGTTGCCCGACTTCCTCGAGGACTTGGCGCACCGGAGCGCCGCTAACCTGACAGAAGCACAGACAGAGAAGATGCGTCACACCCTGTCTCAGTATGCAGATGTGTTTAGCAGGGTGACTTGGACCTGGGCCGCACAGGATTGGTGAAGAACCGCATTAACACCAGAAGTAGTTTGCCCATCAAGAGCCCCCCACGACGTATTGCACCAACCAGACGAGAAGAGATGCAGCACACTGTCAATGAGCTAGCGGCACAGGGAGTGATTGAACGGTCAGACAGTCCATGGTCATCAGCGGTAGTCCTGGTGAAGAAAAAGGATGGCACACAACGCTTCTGTGTGGACTACCGGGCGCTGAATGACATGACTATCAAGGACTCATACCCATTGCCGAGAATTGATGACACACTCGATGCATTGGTGGGGGCCAGGTGGTTCTCCACACTCGACCTGAAGTCGGGTTTTCACCAGGTGGAGATGGCGGAAGAGGACAAGCCAAAGACTGCCTTTTCCTTCGGGCAAGGCCTGTGGCAATTCAACGTCATGCCCTTTGGTCTCTGCAATGCCCCTGGTTGTTTCCAGCGTCTGATGGAGAGGGTGTTGGATGGCCTGCAGTGGAAGACGGCGCTTGTCTACATTGATGACGTCATCGTCTTCGGGAGCACCTTCGAGGAGGAGTTGGAGCGGCTAAAGGAAGTACTACAGCGGTTGAGGAAGGCCAACCTCAAACTCAGCCCCAAGAAATGCTCGATGTTCCAGCATGAGGTGCCATTTCTGGGGCATGTAGTCAGTCAAGACGGTGTGCGCACCGACCCACAGAAGGTGGTGGTGGTGGAGAAGTGGCCAGTTCCCACCAATGTGGCGGAAGTCAGGAGCTACCTGGGCCTGTGCACATACTACCGCTGCTTTGTACAGGACTTCGCCAGTGTAGCGGCTCCTCTCCACCGACTTACATGAAAAGGGGAGTGCTTCCAGTGGGACGAGGCGTGTCAGTCTGCATTTGACAACCTGAAGAAGGTGGAAGCACCGGTCTTGCCCTATCCGGACCCGGAGCTCCCTTTCCTGTTGGACACTGACGCTAGTGCGGAAGGCATCGGGGCAGTTTTGTCACAGATAAAGGACGGGAAGGAGTATGTCGTGGCCTACTACAGTGCCAAGTTCAGCAGGCCTGAACGCAACTATTGTGTGACAAGGAAAGAGTTGCTGGCGGTGGTGAAGAGTCTCGAGCACTTCACCCATACCTCTACGGTGCCGAGTTCACCATCCGGACTGACCATGCTGCCCTACAGTGGTTGAAGTCGCTGAAGGTAGCAGAGGGTCAGCTGGCAAGGTGGTTAGGGCGCCTTGAACAGTACAACTACCACATCGTCCACCGCCCGGGTCGTGTCCATTGCAACGCTGACAGCCTGAGTCGACGCCCGTGTGAGGCTAGTTGCTCACACTGTGTCCAGAAGGACTCTGATCCTGTGTGCCTCCGTCTGCAGGTGCTGGAATGCTCCACTAAAGGGGATTATGAGTGGCGTAAGGCACAGCGTGAGGACTCTGACTTTGCTCCCATTGTCCGGTGGCTTGAGGCTCTCAGTGGACGCCCCAGTTGGGAGGCTGTGGCTGCGGAGAGCCCCACCACAAAGTGTCTGGTGGACCAGTGGGAAACATTACGAGTGGATCAAAGCGGTTTGTTAGTGAAGCGCTGGGTGCAGTTGAGTGAAGTGGACAGTGACACGTGGGTAGTTGTAGTACCCAGAGCCATGCGTGCTGAGTTGCTGAGGGAATTACATGCCGGTGTTACCAGTGGCCACTTGGGCGAGAAAAAGACCCTGAGCCGTCTCTGTCAACGCTTCTACTGGGTGGGCATGAGAAGTGACGTGTCTGAGTGGTGTAGAGCATGTGATGTGTGCAGTGCAAAGAAGGGCCCCGCTAGAAAGAACCGTGCCCCGTTACAGGTGTACTGTGTGGGAGCACCCATGGAACGGGTGGCAATAGACATTGCTGGTCCGCTGCCTCTCACGCCACAAGGAAACCGATACATCTGTGTGGTAATGGACTATTTCTCAAAGTGGCCTGAGGCATATGCACTACCCAACCACGAGGCCGAGACCGTGGCTGGCGTGTTAGTGAATGAATTCATTACCCGTTTTGGTGTGCCTTCTGAACTGCACTCTGACCAAGGCCGTGAATTTGAGTCACGAGTGTTCCGTGAGTGTTGCGAGCTGTTAGGGGTGCGCAAGACACGGACGACACCCCTCCATCTACAGTCCGATGGTATGGTGGAGCGGTTTAACCATACCCTTGCTCAACAGTTAGCCAAATATTGCAGGGAAAGTCAGGAAGACTGGGACGTCAAGCTGCCCGCCATGCTCATGGCCTACCGGTCTGCTGTGCATGAGGTAACAGGCTTCACACCTGCCCGACTCATGTTTGGCCGTGAGCTCAGGCTACCAGTGGATTTGACCACAGGGCGGCCACCCGACGTGAACTTGCCAACTGTCACATCCAGCTATGCAGTGGCACTGCAGGAGAACCTGGCAGAGGTGCACCGACGAGTGCGTAGCAAGCTCAAGGTAGCCGGCCATGCCATGAAGGAGACCTATGACCGGCGCATGAGGGAAATGAGGTACAACATAGGTGACAGAGTGTGGCTGCATAACCAGTGTCGGAAGCGAGGGTGGTGAAAAAGATGACGACGTTAGCCCCAGTAGCGGCGATGAGGACGTGGCAGACGCTGACCGAGATGAGGACGAGCATTTGGATGGTGAGGGCGATGCAACAGACGACAATGGTGACCATGAGCCAGGTCTTGGGACAGGAGATACCCCTCTGGGTACCACTGCCAATCTACCGCCGTCCACACCTCCTCCAGAGCGACCCCAGCGAGAGCGAAGAAAGCCGCGCTGGATGAAAGATTTTTGTGTTTCTGAGAACTGATTTACAATTACGGTTACTTTTGTTTGAAAGAATTTTGTTTGTTCCTGAGGACTAATTTTATGTAAATTTTCTGTAGTTTGTTTCAGGTTTAGGTATGTCAGAGCAGACGGGTCGTCTGCTTGATAGGGGGGAATAGTGCTACGCCAGTGGGTCTTTGTCTCTGTGCGAAACATGTGTTAACATGAAAAGGATGACCTGGGCATGTGTTAACATGAAGGGACCTCGGCAAACATGACGCAAATGGCTGTGAGCGGAGGAGCCGAGGAACAAGCCAAGATAGACGCGGTTGGGTGCTGCTCCTGTGAAGACCTCGTGTGTGCCTTTGTGACCTGATATAAACTTTGTGTTGCCCTGTTATAAGCTGTATCATGCAGTGTGGCATGCTGGTTTCCCCCTGTATTGTGCCTATAGAAAAGTGTACGGGTAAATAACTTGTGTAAATAAAGAAAAGACTGCCATTTTGTATTTTTTTCATGCCCTGCCTCGCCTCGTGGTGTTTCCCCAGTGGTGTTCTGGGACGCTGTGGTGCTCGGTGCCTCTTGGAGCTGTTCAGTGTTCACGACCCTGTGAATAGCACGCCGTCTGCCTAGCCTGCCTGGTGTTGGTAGCAGAGACAAGGCGGTCGGTGTAACAATATATATATATATGTGTGTGTGTGTGTGTGTGTGTTTGTGCGTGTGAGTCGGTGAGTGAGAGAGTGTGTGTGTGTGTGTTTGTGTGAGTGCGTAAGAGTGAGTGAGTGAGTGTGTATATACATAATATATATACATGCATACACATATACACATAAATATGCATGGATATGTATATACCATATATACATATTTTATCATATGTATATATGGTATATATATGTATATATATATTTATTTTTTTATTTTTTTCACTACATCTTTCAGTCGCTTTAGATTTTTTGCTGACACACACACACATATGTGTGTGTGTGTTTTGTGAGTGTATGTATATATATATAGCTATGTACACACATAAACAAAAAACAATATCAATTAAATTATGTATTTTCCTATGTCTGATAACTCAGAGCATACTGTCATTGGCTAAACTTGATGTGATTAACTCACCTTTATTTGACCTAGTCAGTCTTTGAAATATTTTATCGTAAGTGTTTTTTCAGTGAATTTTCTAATAACAATAGTAAAAATAAACGAAAACGAATATATATATATATATATATATATATATATATATATATATATATATACATATAAATTGCATTTGATAAAGGCAACAAGGTGGGGCTTAACTTGGAAGTTACCAGCTGGGATTTCTTCAAGACGGAGTAGAGCTACCTGTTTCAGACTACCTTGCTTCGGACGATGCCTTCCTTTGCGCTTTCCCCTGGGAATCGGACGCCGTCAACCCGAGTGAATGCCTTTCCGATCTGGGTCCGCAGCTGGGAATTATTTGCATCTAAGTTTTACTGTGATGCTGTGTCGCGGTATCATTCTTGGAGGATGTCAAAACTGCCAATCGTTTCAGCCAGAGTATGGAATACCTACTTATGAAGGTATCAAATCATGAAGGAGGAATATGTATATGCTGCACTCTTTAATTTGGAATACATGTGTTGCCTTATCAGGGTATCATTCTAAGAGAACATCAACTCAATAGCCAGGGATCCCATTTCACAAACTCAATGCTTTTGAAGACATTCATGAATAAAGTCAATTTTGGCCAGGACAGTTCCTTGTTAGTGCCTCCTCGGCTATGTTCATAGCCATGTTCATAACGCAGGAGTTCATGAGGGACTTCTTGACCTCGATGAAATGTAGCATCTGAAAGGCAGAAGGAGCTCGGATGAGAAAAAAGAACTTGCATTGAAAACAAATGTAAATACAATATTTAACAAAAGTGTCGCCTCAAGAAATACACTCCTAATACTCACGTCAGGTTGTCTGGGCAACTCAGGCAACTCGGAAATGGCTTCTGTTAAGAACTCTCTTGCTTCTGAATTTTGTGTTGCATTAATCTTTGTCCACAGCATTTCCATGACCTTAGTGTCGACTCAAGTAATACATTCCTGATACTCACGTCTGTGCAAATTAATGATCCAATTTAGTCTTGGAGTAAACAATTCCAAACAACTGATGGCGCAAAAAGATATACATTTTCTTCTTACTTTCCTTTAGATCCTAACTGGTCAGGGAAAAGAGAAAACCGCAGCTAATACGTCAGATGTGATACGGAATTTAAAATCTGAACTAATTCTCACAACTCCGAATAACAGCTTCTAACACACACACACACACACACACACACAAATATATATGGACGTGTGTGTGTGTGTGTGTGTGAGTTAGAAGCTGTTATTCGGAGTTGTGAGAATTAGTTCAGATTTTAAATTCTGGCTTTGAAGGCGACCGTTCAGTGTCATTACGATCCTCCATACAAAAGAAAAACTGGCGAATGAGAACTGTTGCACATCTGATCACTTTTGTTCCTTAAGTTTTCATTCTCTCTCACTAGATCCCAGCACCAAGCTTGAAGTGTCTAAGACTTGAAATCAAGGTTTTCATGATCTGGGGGTCACTAGGACGCAGATGCCAGAGGACACATGAGCTACCCCCCCCCCCCCCAGTTCTCATAAGGTCCCCAACCTGTTCCACCACACTTTAAACACGGGGAAAAACTTCTAGTCAGAAGCATACTTTGCCACACTTTGGCATTTCAATGACTCATTAGCACACTACTGAGGTGATCACTACCCTTCATTGCCTTTCTCTCAAGAGAGAAACTGCAAAAGAATTATATATATGTATATATACATATATACATATATATCCTGTATAAACATTACTATATATGTATATATAAAATATATTTATGCATATGTAATATATGGAAGAAAAATTCACAATGCAAAAACTATATTTATTGCATTGTTGGTTTTTCTTCCATAGTGTCACCGCGGAAGAGTGATTTACTATTCATATGTAATATATATAAATATCTATGTGATATATGTATATTTTCAATATGTATGCATATATTTGTACAAATATATATATACATATATATACACACAAACAGACGCACATACACACAACCACCTATATTTCCTTGTAAGAGTTTGGACGTGCATGTGTAAACTCAAATCGGTGACCTGTTCACAGTCTCCCCAGTGTCACTAGAAGAAGCAATAGATTGGTAGAATTAAACTGCCTTCAGTTTAAGGCCAAAATAATTGAAAAAGTAAAATCTTATTCAAATTCGGGCACACCGACATCCGTCCTCATGCCCCCTCGCACACGTCCTCCCCCCGTACACCCTCCCCATTAGATTGCTTAGATCCGCTAGTGGTTTCCGTCAATCATCCTGATTCTCGACTTCAAGCACGTGATGGGACATCCGTGGATAGGAAGAAATTCAGTAATATGTTTTCATTAAATTTCACGCCATGCTTATTACCACAAACGAAATTAAAAAGACAATAGTTTAGTATTTGCTACACAATGAAACAAAATCTTAATGGAAAACAAGCCACCTTTTCAGAGTTCTGCCATTCATATTGCAAATCATGCAAAGTCAGCAATTCTACGACGGACAAGGCCAATGGTGTCCTGGCCTGACGACGGAATCCACAGGATTTATATATATATATATATATATATATATATATATATATAATGTTTTGTGATCGAACGTGAGCTTTGCTATCGAGTACAAGAGACCTTATTATAAATTCGAAAAGAAAAGAAGAAAAAGGTTAATCCTTCAAAAATAAAATCGAAAATAGCATGACTGTACTGGATGTATATGTATCAATATGCATCAAAACTTAAGCATATTCTTGCCAACCAAAGTCCAGTAAATAAATATTTTTTTATTTGTAGAACGAGCAATGCAAATCTGTTTTGATTTCCATCCAATGCAGCCCTGTCTACAATAAAAATGAATAAATAAGAATCATGTGATAAAAGCCTCCTACCAATATTTTCTAACCTGCGAATATATATATATATATATATATATATATATATATATATATATATATATATATATATATGTGTGTGTGTGTGTGTGTGTGTGTGTGTGTGTTTGTGTGTGTGTGTGTGTGTGTGTGTGTGTGATTGTATGTGTGTGTGTTTGTGTGTGTGTGACCTTTATATTTTCTTATCTATCGATCTATCTCTCTAGATATATATACTCGGATATATAAACACATACACATATATACATACATATATGTATGTATGTGTACGTGTGTATGCTCGAGCACACATAAATATACATATATACATATGTATTTGTATATATGTATGTACGAGCCGCGTATCGATGTGAGCATCGGACCAGACTGTCAGCGAGTACCGATCA